>NC_142807.1:52801456-53013267 GCF_049724085.1 Artemia sp. Qi Xiang Cuo
AAAAGCTCACACACACACAAAAAATAAAACACACAAAAAAACTAAAACACACACAAAAACAAACACACACACAAAAACTTACACACACACACAAAAATATACACACACACAAAGAAACTGACACACACACACAAAAACTTACACACACACACAAACACTTACACACGCAAAAAAAATTACACACACAAAAACTAACACACACGCACAGACACATACACACACACACAAAAAATAACAAACACACACAGAAACTAACACACACACAAAACCTTACACAAACTCACAGAAAAAAACACAAACACACAAAAACACTTACACAAACTAAAATAAACTTACACACACAAAAAAAATTACACACACACAAAAACATACACACACACAAATACTTACACACAAAAAATACATACACACACACAAAAAATTACACACATACAAAAAAAATTACACACACACAAAAAACATACACACACACACAAAAACTTACACACACACACAAAAATTTACACACACACACAAAAGAACATAAAAAGACACGAAAACTTACACACAAACACAAACTTAAACAAACACATAAAATTACACACAGATAAAAAATTACACACACACACACACAAACTTACAAACACAAAAAAACTTACACACAAGCACAAAAACTTGCACACACACACAAAAACTAACACACAAGCAAAAAAACTTACACATAAACAAAAACTAACAAACACACACACAAAAACTTACACACACACAAAAACTTACACACACAAAAAATACTTACACACACACAAAACTAACACACAAACACAAAAACTTACACACACACAAAAAATTAAAAAAACAAAAACTTAAAAAAACACACAAAAACTTAAACACACACAAAAACTTACACACACTAACAGAAACTTACACGCACACAAAAACTTACACACACTCACAGAAACTAACACACACACATAAAATTACACACACAAAAACTTACACACACAAAAATAATTAAACACACACAAAAACTTACACACACACATAAAAACTTACACACACACAAAAACTTACACACACACAAAAACTTACACACACAAAAAAAAAACTTACACACAAACAAAAACTTACACACACACAAAAACTAACACACCCATAAAAACATACACACACACAAAAAAATAAACACACAAAAAAAACTTAAACAAACACACAAAAAATTACACACACACACACAGAAACTTACACACACACACACACGAAAAACTTACACACAAAAACTTACACTCACAATATAATTACACTCACACACACAAAAACTTACACACACACAAAAACTTACACACACACAAAAACTTACACACACAAAAAAACTGAAATACAAAAAAAAAATTACACACACACAAAAACTTACACACACACACAAAAAATTAAACACACTCACAGAAACTGACACACACACACAAAAACTAACACACACACACACAAACTTACACACGCAAAAAAACTTACACACACAAAAACTTACACACACTCACATAAACTTACACACACACACAAAAACTTACACACACACACAGAAACTTACACACACACAAAAACTTACACACAAGCACAGAAACTTACACACACGCACACAAAAACTTAACACACGCACAGAAACTTACACACACACAAAAACTTACACACACAAAAAAAAACTTAAACACACACAAAAATTTAAACACAAATAAAAACTAAAACACACACAAAAAATTACACACACACAAAAACTTACAAACACACACAAAAACTTACAAACACACAAAAACTTACACACACGCACAGAAACTTACACACACACACACAAAAACTTACACACACACACACAGAAGCTTACACACGCACAAAAACTTACACACACACAGAAACTCACACACACACAAAAAAACATACACACAAACAAAAACTTACACACACAAAAAAATTACACACACACACAAAAAAAATAACACACACACAAAAACAAAAACACACACACACAAACTTACACACTCCCACACAATCTAACACACACACACAAACTTACACACACACACAAAAACTAACACACACAAACAAACTTACACACACACACACAAAAAACTTACACACACACACAAAAACTTACACAAACACAAAAACTTACACAAACGCACAGAAACTTACACACACACAAAAACTTACACACACGCACAGAAAATTAAACACACAGAAAAACTAAAAAACACACAAAAAACTTACACACACACACAAAAACTTCCACACACACACATAGAAATTTACACACACACACACACGAAAAACTTACACAAAAAAACTAACACTCACAATATCATTACACTCACAGACACAAAAACTTACACACACACAAAATCTTACACACACACAAAAACTTACACACACACAAAAACTGACACACACTCACAGAAACTAACACACACACACAAAAACTAACACACACACACAGACACTAAAACACGCAAAAAAACTAACACACACAAAAACTAACACACACAAAAAAACTAACACACACACAAAAACTAACACACACACAAAAACTAACACACACACACAGAAACTTACACACACACACAAAAACTTACACACACACACACATAAACTTACACACACACAAAAACTTACACACAAGCCCAGAAACTTGCACACACACACAAAAACATACACACACTCACATAAACTTACACAAAAACAAAAACTTACACACACACACACAAAAACTTACACACACAAAAACTTACACACAAAAAAAAACTTACACACACACAAAACTAACACACAAACACAAAAACTTACACACACACAAAAACAAACACACACAAAAACTTACAAAAACACACAAAAACTTACACACACACAAAAACTTACACACACGCACAGAAACTTACACTCACACAAAAACTTACACACACTCACAGAAACTAACACATAAACAAAAAATTACACACACAAAAACTTACACACAAAAAAAAACTTACACACACACAAAAACTTACACACACACACAAAAACTTACACACACACACAAAAACTAAAAAAAACAAAAAAACTTACACACACAAAAAAAACTAAAAAAAAAAAGAACAATAACACACAAAAAAAAAATAACAAACACACAAAAAATAACAAAAACACAAAAAATTAAAAACACACACACAACTTAAACACACACACAAAAACTTACACACACACACATAGAAATTTACACACACACACACACGAAAAACTTACACACAAAAACTTACACTACCAATATAATTACACTCACAGACACAAAAACTTACACACACACAAAAACTTACAAACAAATAAATACTTACACACACACAAAAACTTACAGACACACACAAACTTACACACACAAAAACATAAACACACACAAAAACTAACACACACGCACACAAACTTACACACACACACAAAAACTAAAACACACAAACAGAAACTTACACCCGCAAAAAAAATTACAAACAAAAAAACTAACACACACGCAAAGACACATAATCACACACACAAAAACTAACACACACACACAGAAACTTACACACACACAAAAAATTACACACAAGCACAGAAACTTACACACAAGAAAACAAAAACTTAACAAACTCACATAAACTTACACACACACAAAAACTTACACACACACAAAAAAAATTACACACACAAAAACTTACAAACAAAAAATACTTACACACACACAAAAACTCACACACATACACAAAAACTTAAACACACACAAAAAACTTACACACACACACAAAAACTTACAAAAACAAAAAAACTTACACACACACACAAAAAAACTTACACATACAATAAAAATAACACACAAAAAAAAACTTACACACACAAAAAAACTTACACACATACAAAAAATTACAAACACACACACATAAAATAACACACACAAAAAAAATTACACACAAGCACAGAAACTTACACACACACACAAAAACAAACACACACTCACAGAATCTAACACAAACAAAAAAAATAACAAACACACACAAAAAAAATAACACAAAAAAAAACTTACACACAAAAAAATAATTACACACACACAAAAACTAACACACATACAAAAAAACTTACACACAAACACAAAATAACACACACAAACACTAAAAAAAACACACAAAAACTAACACACACACACAAACATACACACACTCACAGAAACTTACACTCACACAAAAACTTACACACACTCACAGAAACTTACACATAAACAAAAACTTACACACACAAAAACTTACACACAAAAAAATACTTACACACACACAAAAACTCACACACATACACAAAAACTTACACACACACACAAAAACTTCCACACACACACATAGAAACTTACACACACACACACAAAAAAACTTACACACAAAAACTTACACTCACAATAAAATTACACTCACAGACACAAAAACTTACACACACACAAAAGCTTACACACACACAAAAACTTTCACACACACACACAAAAACTTACACACACACAAAAAATTACACACAAACAAAAACATACAAAAAAAAAAAAACACAAAAACAAACAAAAAAAAAAACAAACAAAAAAAATTAAAAACACACACAAAAAATTACACACACACAAAAACTTACACACACTCACAGAAACTTAAACACACACACACAAAAACTTACACACACACACACAGAAGCTAACACACGCACAAAAACTTACACACACACACATAAACTTACACACACACACACAAACTTACACACAAAAAAAAACTTACACAAACAAAAAAATTACACACACACAAACAAAAACTTACACACAAACAAAAACTTGCAAACACACACAAAAACTTACACACATACAAAAAATCTTACACACACACAAAAACTTAAACACACAAACAAAAACTTACACACACACAAAAACTTACACACACACAAACTAACAAATACACACAAAAACTTACACACACACAAAAACTTACACTCACTCACAGAAACTTACACACACACAAAAACTTACACACACTCACATAAACTTACAAACAAACAAAAAATTACACACACACACAAAAACTTACACACACAAAAACTTACAAACACAAAAAAAATACTTACACACACACAAAAACTCACACACAAACACAAAAACTTACACACACACAATAAACTTACACACACACACACAAAAACTTACAAACACAAAAAAACTTACATACACACACAAAAAAACTTACATACACACAAAAACTTACACACACACAAAAACTTACACACACACAAAAACTTACACACACACAAAAACTAACAAACACACACAAAACTTACACACACACACAAAAAATTCCACACACACACATAGAAAATTACACACACACACACACGAAAAAATTACACACAAAAACTTACACTCACAATATAATTACACTCACAGACACAAAAACTTACACAAACACAAAATCTTACAAACACACACAAACACTTACACACACACACAAACTTACACACACACAAACAAACTTACACACACACAAAAGCTTAAAAACACACAAAAAAACTTACACACACACACAAAAACTTACACACACGCACAGAAACTTACACACACACACAAAAACTAACACACACACACAGAAACTTACACACACACAAAAACTTACACACACACAAAAAACTTACACACAAAAACTTTCACACACACACAAAAAAACTTACACACACAGAAAAACTTACACACACACAAAAACTTACACACGCACAAAAACTTACACACACACAAAAACTTACACACACACACACAAACTTACACACAAACAAAAACTTACAAACACAAAAAAATTACACACACACACACAAAAAATTACACACACTAAAAAAATTGCAAAAACAAACAAAAACTTACACACACACACAAAATTTTACACACACAATAAAACTTACCCACACATACAAAAACTTACACACACACACACACTTACACACAAAAAAACTTAAACATACACACAAAAAATTACACAAACACAAAAACTGATACAAACACAAAGAAACATACACACACACAAAAACTTACACATACACAAAGAAAAATACACACACACAAAAAATTACACACACACACAAAAACTAACAAACACAAATACTTACACACACAAAAAAAACTTACAAAAACACAAAAACTAACACACAAACACAAAAACTTAAACACACACAAAAAAATTACACACACACACACAAAAACTTACACACACACAAAAACTTACACACACACAAAAAAACTTACACACACACAAAAACTTACACACACACAAAAAAACTTACACACACACAAAAACTTACACACACAAAAAAAAAAAAAAACACACAAAAAAATTACACACACACACAAAAACTTCCACACACACACATAGAAATTTACACACACACACACACAAAAAACTTACACACAAAAACTGACACTCACAATATAATTACACTCACAGACACAAAAACTAACACACACACAAAAGCTAACACACACACAAAAACTTACACAAACACAAAAAATAACACACAAACAATAACTTACACACACACACAAAATTACACACACGCACAGAAAATTACACACGCACAAAAACTAACACACAAAAAAAATAACACACACACGAAAACTTACACACACACAAAAACTTACACAAACACAAAAACTAACACACACTCACAGAAACTTACACACACACACAAAAACTAACACACACACACACAAACTTACACACACACAAAAACTTACACACACGCACAGAAACTTACACACACACACACAAAAACTTACACACACTCACAGAAACTTACACACAAACAAAAACTTACACACACACACAAAAACTTACACACACAAAAACTTACACACAAAAAAAATACTTACACACACACAAAAACTCACACACACACACAAAAACTTACACACAAACAAACAACTTACACACACACACAAAAACTAAAACACACACAAAAACTTACACACACACACAAAAAAACTAACACACAAAAAAAAACTTAGACACACAAAAAAACTTAAACACACACACAAAAACTTACAAAAACACACAAAACTTACACACACACACATAGAAACTTATACACACACACACACACGAAAAAACTTACACACAAAAACTTACACTCACAATAAAATTACACTCACGGACACAAAAACTTACACACACAAAAAAGCTTACACACACATAAAAACTTGCACACACAAAAAAACTTACACACATACAAAATCTTACACACACAAAAAAACTTACAAAAAAAAAAAAACTAAAACAAAAACAAAAAATTACAAACACACACAGAAACTTAAACACACAAACAAAATTACACACACTCACAGAAACATACACACACACACACAAAAACTTACACACACACACACAGAAACTTACACACGCACAAAAACTTATACACACACAAAAACTTACACACACAAGAACTTACAAACACACAAAAATACTTAAACACACAAAAGCTTACGCACACACAAAAAAAAATACTTACAGACACACAAAACTTACACACACACACGAAAACTTACACACACACAAAAACTTACACACACACAAACTTACACACACACAAAAACTTACACAAACACAAAAACTTACAAACAAACACAAAAAATTAAACACACACAAAAACTAACACACACACACACAAACTAACACACACACAAAATCTTAAAAACACACACAAAAACTTACACACACACACAAAAAATTACACACACGCACAGAAACTTAAACACACACACAAAAACTTAAACACACACACACAAAAACTTACACAAACACAAAAACTTACACACACACAAAAAACTTACACACAAACACTTTCACACACACACAAAAAAACATACACACACACAAAAACTTACACACACACAAAAACATACACACACACAAAAACATACACACACACAAACATTAACACATACACACAAATTTACAAACAAACACAAAAACTAACACACACACACAAAAATAAACACACACACAAAAACTTAAACACACACACAAAAACTTACACAAACACACACAGAAACTTACACAAACACAAAAACTTACACACACACAAAAAACTTACACACAAAACTTTCACACGTACACAAAAAAACTTACACACACAGAAAAACTTACACACACACAAAAACTTACACACACAAAAAAAACTTTCACACACACAAACACAAAAAAAACTTACACAAACTTACAAAAACAGAAACTTACACGAACACAAAAACTTACACACACATAAAAAACTTACACACACACAAAAACTTACTCACACACAAAAACTTACACACATATAAACTTAGACACACACACAAACTTACACACACACAAAAAACTTACATACACACAAAAACTTACACACACACAAAAACTTACACACACATAAAAACTTACAAACACACAAACACTTACACACACACACAAAAACTTACACACACAAATAAACTTACACAAACACATAAACTAACGCACACATAAAAAAATACACACACACAAAAAATTACAAACACACACAAAAACAAAAACAAACAAAAAAACAAACAGACACACAAATAAAATAACACACACACGCAAAAACAAACACACACACACACAAACAAACACACACACAAAAAATTACACACACACAAGAAATGAAACACAAAAAAAATTACACAAACACAAAAAAATACTTACACACAAATAAAATAAAACAAACCCACACACAAAAACTTACACACACTCACAAAAACTTAAACACACACAAACACAAAAACTTACACACACACAAAAACTGACAAACACACACAAAAACTTACAAACACACAAAAACTTACACACACACACAAAAACTTACACACACACACAAAAACTTACACACACACACACAAAAACATACACACACACAAAAACTTACAAACACACAAAAAAACTTACAAACACACAAAAACTTACACAAACACAAAAACTTACACACACACACACTTACACACACACACACAAAAACTTACACGCACACAAAAACTTACACACACACAAAACCTTACAAACGCACACAAAAACTTACACACGCACAAAAACTTACACACACGCACAGAAACTTACACACCCACAAAAACTTACACAAACGCACAGAAACGTACACAACACACAAAAACTTACACATACACACAAAAACTTACACGAACAAAACTTACACACACAAAAAAAACTTACACACACACAAAAACTTACGCACACAAAAATATGCTCACACACACAAAAACTTACACAAACACAAAAACTTACACACACACAAAAAACTTACACACAAAAACTTATACACACACAAAAACTTACAAACAAACACAAAATTTACACACACACAAAAACTTCCACACACACACAAAAACTTACGCACACACATAAACTTACACACACACAAAAACTTACACACAAACAAAAACTTACACACACACAAAAACTTACACGCACACAAAAACTAACAAACACACAAAAACTTGTGAAGGTCATGTAAAACTCTGGTGGCCATGTAATTACACACACACAAAAAACTTACACACAAAAACTTACACACACAAAAAAAAATACTTACACACACAAAAACTTACACACACACACAAAAACATACAAACACTCACAAAAACAAACACACACACAAACAAAAAAACTGACACACACACAAAAACTTACAAACACACACAAAACTTACAAACACACAAAAACTTACACACACTCACAGAAACTTACACACACACACAAAAACTTACACACACACACACAAAAACTTACAAACACAAAAAAACTTAAACACACACAAAAACTCACACACACACAAAAACTTACACACACAAAAAATTAAACACACAAAAAAATACTTACACACAAAAAAAAACTTACACACAAACACAACCTAACAAACTCACACAAAAACTTACACACGCACAAAAACTTACACACACGCACAGAAACTTACACACCCACAAAAACTTACACAAACGCACAGAAACTTACACACTCACAAAAACTTACGAAAACACACAAAAACTTACACATACAAAAACTTACACAAAAAAAAAAAACTTACACACACACAAAAACTTACGCACACAAAAAAATGCTCACACACACAAAAACTTACACAAACATAATAACTTACACACACACAAAAAACTTACACACAAAAACTTACATACACACAAAAATTTACAAACACACACAAAACTTACACACACACAAAAACTAACACACACACACAGAAACTTACGCACACACATAAACTTACACACACACAAAAAATTACACACACACAAAAACTTACACACACACAAAAACTTACACACACAAAAAAACTTACACACACACAAAAACTTGTGAAGGTCATCTAAAACTCTGGTGGCCATGTAATTACACACACACAAAAAAATTACACACAAAAACTTATACACACACAAATACTTACAAACAAACAAAAAAATTACACACACACAAAAACTTACACACACACACACAGAAACTTACACACACTCACAAACTTACACACATACACAAAAACTTACACACACAAAAAAATTACACAAACACACACCACGCCTTCCGTGGGTGCGATTCAACTTCTCGTGTCTATGGCATTGGGGATTCAGCGGTACTACAACTTCTGATGAAAAACAACGAGTTTTACGAATCCGCTAAAGTTTTTATGGACCCACTATCCACCAAGCACGACATTGTAGCAGCTGGAGAGAAAGCAATGATGCTTTTGTTTAAGTGTCCAGGCTGAATTTCAACCCTCAATCAGTTGCATCATCTCAAATTCATCGAGAAAGTTACAGCATCTGCTTCGTATGTTGAGTCTATAGTTCTCCCTCCCACCAGTGATGCTTGCAGCTTCCACTCATTTCGAGTTTATTTGCAAGTTGAATCGTGGAAAACCCCGGGATGTAATCTCGACCCTGGCCAGTTCGGTTGGGTAATTCAGTTAGAGATCGTTAGAGATCATTTTCAGATTCAGCGTACTTTATTACCCCTAAATGCATATTGTTTTTGTGATATTACACATTTTTGCAAAAGACATATTTCTCCACCTCGTTATTTACCTCAACCCCAAAAAAACATATTTGTGAAAGTTTTAATTTTACGTTCAAATAAAGGTGATTTTCATACTCACCGTGATCTAGTACCCTATTCTAGACATCAATTATGTTGTTATACGCCTTTATATGAAAAAACAAATTTCGCCTTCTCAAAATCAACCTCAACCTAAAAAATAAACATATTTGTGAAACAGCTAGATGAGCAAACTTTTCATATTTGGAATCAGCGCATTTTTCTGAGTCGGGTAGTGAAAGAATCATTTCTATTACAATTTGTTCCGGGTTAGGCCCTTTTTTTCACACATTTCCTGGACTAAAGTATCTATTAGCTATGTATTCTTAACATAAACAATTATCAAAATTAGTAGTTTTTTTCATCGAGCGTTACTGCATACAAAACTTAAAATATCGTATCACAAAATTCGTCAGTTATCTGGGTAAAAACTTTGAATATAACTTTGAACTTAGAAGCGTAATTTTTTCATAATGCTCTTTGCCTATATCTATTTTGTCACCTTTAAAACAGTTAAAATGGGCAACTTTGATATTGATTGTTTTTTTTGCTCTTTTGGATTCCTAATAAACCTTCTTGTATTAAAAACTGTTTTTAATAACAACTTAATAAAAAATACATTTTAATGTTTTTTTTGGCTCCTTTATAGAATATATGTCATGTAGGCTAAGGTTGAGCTGCTGGTTTTTTATTGCTTTTGGCTGCTCTTTTGGATATTATTCATTTTTTCTTTTGGGGATTCATTCCAAATTATAAACTCATAAATACCTAATATAAACTGCCTATAAAAGGAGTAAATTTATCAAACTGAAAAGTATATGATGAACACTTCACATGAGAACACTTCAATTACAATGAAACAAAAACACTTAATGAAGAAGTGTTTTGAACACATATTCGGTATGAAGAAAAATAAAGTGCCAGCTATTTTCTTAGGTAAAAAATGAAAAGCTCATCCGTTTTAAACGTAATTAAATAAAATAATAAGCAGACTGAAGTAGCTCCAGGAAGATGTCGAGATTTTCATCCTAGTTCGTCACTTTTAATCCAAGCAAAATGTTAGGACACTTAGAATCATTTATTGAGTTTAAGCTTTGATTTCCAAATGCTCACAAAAATTACCAAATCTAAGAAAGTCACAAGAATAAGTCACCTGTGGGCAAAATACTCAAAGACTCCTCTTTGATCCCCACCCAGGTTCAAAGCTTCAGCTATGGCCATTTCCATGGAAATCTCCAAAGAGTTTCTTTTTAAAATAGCTTTCAAGTTTATTTAGGAGTATTTAACCTTTTTTGCTTTTCTTCTAAGCTTTGAAAAAAGTGTTATAATATTCCAAATGCTACATTTGTTATATTTGTGCATATTTTTGGTAATCATTTGTGGGGTGATCGAATTTTTAAACCACTGTAGATACGTAAGAACGTTGCAACATCTAGTACCCTGAGGTCATAAGACTTTCAAAGACGTCTCCTTGAACCTCCCAAATTGAAAGCTTATATTTTGACCTGGCCTTTTAATGTAACTTGGGCACTGGACCAAGGGCGCCATTGTCACTCGAGCGCAACGTTAGGTGGGAATGTCGATATTGCTGTCGTCACACCAATTCGTTTAGTGTGAATCTGCCTGGTACTTATGAATGAATCTTTTCAAAGTAAACCCGTTTCATCAATAAGAAAAAAACGGGTTCGAAGCATATGTCCCTTTCCCTTTGGACGATAAAACCATGCAAGTGCTGTATCAAGTATAACTCACGAAAATCTTTTTAATTTTTGTCATCTTTTCAACTTTTTGGCATCCCTGCTTTCAATAAAAGAGAAAATCAAGGTACTATCACTTAAATATAATAACTCCCTATCCCCCCCCTCTGGATACCATCTTGATAGGATACCGTCTCTGCTTTAAATAAAAAAAAACTTATTGGCACTCCTGCTTTCAAAAAAAATCGAGGTATTATCGTTTAAATATGATAGCTCACTACCCCCCCTCCTCTGAATACCACCTTGATACGATGCCGTTTCCGCTTTAAATTAAAAAAATAATTTTTTGGGATCCCTGCTTTCCATAAAAAAAATTTCGAGATATTATCATTTAAACGTTATACTTCTCTACCCCCTCCTTCTTCTGGATACCACCTTAATAAGATACCGTCTCAGCTTTCATTAGAAAAATAATTTACTTAATAATTAACTAGGTCGCTATATGGTTCAAAAGAACACGCAAAATAACGTTAAACAGCTTAGTGTTCCTTGAAAAAAAATGAGGGAATGAGTAAAGGGGTACAAAGACAACAACAAAAATGTCCAAATTATTCAGATATACCTCAAATTATTGGAAAACTGAGTCACAGATTTGCCGTGGCATTCAATAAAATACTTTTTGCATACTCCAACACCAAGCAATACTTTTCAAAAGGCTTTATTATATCTTTCAGAATAAGTTGTTTACATAATGTCCCTCGTAAGTCTATTTTATAATTTGATGTACTCATTTTTGTCACCATAACATTTACTTACAGCTTTTCAAACGCACTCGAATCAAGGAATACTACTCGAAAGGATTTATTATATATTTTCAGAGAATGTTATTTACGTAATATCCCTCCTAAACCTCTATTACAACTTGAAGTTGTCAGCCTTTTCACCCAAAACATTACTTTACGAGTTTCTGCATACCCCAACACCAAGCAATAATTTTCAATAGGCTTATTATTATATCTACAAAGCATTTTACTTTTGTAATGACCCCCCTAAACCAATTTTACAGCTTTAAGTACTCATCTTTTTCACCCACAACTTTACTTTATGGCTTTTTTCATACCCCAACATCAAGCAATACTTTTCAGAAGTCTTTATTATATCTTTTCAGAAAAAGTTCTTAACGTAATGTCCTTCTGGAACCAATTTTACAAGTTGAAGTACCCATTTTTTTCACCCACAACTTTACTTTATGGCTTTTTGAATACCCCAATACCACGCAATACTTTTCAAAAGGCTTTATTATATCTTTTCAGAAAAAATTTATTTTCTTAATATCCCTCCTATACCTATTATACAAGTTGAAGTACTCATCCTTTTCACCCACAACTTTACTTTACGACTTTTTGCACACCACAACATTTTTCATAGAAGATAGAAAAAGTTATGCATTGATTGTGAAAATTTAGCTCGATTCGGAATTACCAAATTACTTACAGATCAATTCCTATTTTTTCAAGAAATAAAAAGATTACAATTCAGTTCTTTATTTCTCAAATGATATACAAATTTAAAGTTCTGTTCTAAATTTTTCCATGGACGTTAGGAAAAGCTATACTATGGTTGTGTATATTTTCCATGAAGATAAAAAGTTTCACTCTAATTCTAAATTTTTATAATTTCATTTCAAATTTTTCTCAAAGAGATGAAAAAATTTAAAATTCTGTTCTAAATTTTAACCTAGATGCATCGATTTTGAATTTTTCATACAAGAAGAGAAAAAGTTCAGCTTTAATTACATATTTTCTAAAAGTAGTGAAGAAAACTTCAAGTTCTGTTCCAAATTTTTCATAGAAGATAGAAAAAGTTATACTTTGATCGTGAATATTCACCATCTGGGTTGCAGCGGTAGCTAGCAACCTAGTAAGAGACGATCACGTCCAATGTTAAGAAATAAAAAAACCCATAGCTCCTAAAAAAGCAGTCAGATCAAAACAAAAAGTACACCATTAGAACCGCCTTGTCCGAAACCCCTGATTTCTGTCATTTGACCTGAACAGCAAGGGAAATATATTGGCTTGAAAATCAAGAAAATTGACTTTAACCACGTTATTCTCCACAAACGGGATATTTTTTTCTTTCTTTCTTTTGTTTACAGAGATAGCTTGGCACTGGAACATCGTAGAGAGTTGTTCAATGGCTAATTTTAAAGAAAATCTCTAAATCTAGTGCTATTTGTGCTTAATTTTTTTTTAATTAATTATTTTTTACGAAAAACTTAATTTTTTATGTACAATATTGATCAATGACGTCATCATCGTTGGATGTAGTTAGTATTACATAAAGGCTCGATCATCAAATTTATTTCTTGTTTTGTAATAAGATGCCTTCTAAGTGAGTTATACGTAATTTAAAAAAACAGTACTATACAAAAAACAGAGACAACATCTTGAAAAGAAAAAAGCAAAGGTATTCAACTGACAAGGCGTATCGAGAAGTAATAATTGAGAGAGCAAAACAAAACTGCAAGATGTGTTATCACAATGATGAAGATTATAGACATGCGAAAATTGAGACAGCCAAACAAAAGAGTAAGGAACGGTATGATAATGATGAAGATTACAGAGAAGCAACAATTGAGACACCCAAACAAAAGAGCAGGGATCGGTATGATAACGATAAAGATTACCGAAACAAACATATGAAAAAAGTTGCTACCAGAATGATGGGTAGATACTGGGGTGACAAAAGTTATAATGAAAAAATTAAATTCTCTGCGAGGTTGTACTGAAGAACGCATAAGGACAAAGGGAAAAATTACATTCAGAAATACAAGAAGATGGCAAAAATGCAGGCTGATCTTCGTAAATTGAGAAACATTTTACGCATGTTTTACCAGGATCACGAAAAGTATTCAAAATTACAGATTAAAATTCTCTTTGAAAGAGCGTATTCTGTTGAAAAGTCGGCTAGAAATGTTTGGCAAAGCTTCATAGTAATATCCAAAAGAAATGTTGTCAGTTTAATGAAAAGCTTCCAAGGTATGGACTGGCAACTGCGGAACAGTTTATAGATGCAATGGAAAATGTTCGACAAAACAGTGAATATACGGAGCCGTACTTCTTAGAAAATTCGTATATTAATTTTGGAATGAGCAATTGCAGTTTATGTAGCAGCAATAAAAATATATATGCAAGCATACCTATTAAGAGCAAAGAAAAAGCAATGTTTTTCAATTATGGCGAAAACAAGCCTGTTAGGGTTATTAGTATATGTGTTTGTAAGACTAATGATTTAGAACAAATTCCTGGAACACCGACTCAAGAAAAAAGTATTTCTAACTGTGTTTTAAACAGTTCTTTTAGTTCTACTGAATATTTGGCAAAAATACTCTGTGTAGTAGAACAAACTGTCCTGGAAAGTACGAGACAACTATTGAAAAAGGCTCTGAAACTAGATCTGACAAGGAAATTATGATGGCTGAAGTCACCTATAACAATCTGAGTAAACATTCAAAACAAAAAATTGGGCTGCAGGTTACTTGGCAATGTCACTCTGATATGTGCAAGATCTATCCGATGGATATTGAATTATGTCAAATTCTTTTTGATATCCTTGAAAATAATATAGCATTCAAATTTTCAACTGACAAAGTGGATAATTTCTACCTTGGTGGCTTGGATTATTGTGAAATCAATTACAGGAACACAAGAAAGCATGGGCATTCGTTATACTTTAGCCCAAATGAGGGATGTCAGAGCTATTTGCGTTCTCTAAGGGCACTAGCTCCACATTTTCCTGTCTTGACCTGTTTCATTAATAGCATATATAAGGCAGTGTCAAAATCTAAGATTATACAACATATTAATCTACTAAAAGTCGAGGGCTCGTACAAGGAATTAAGTCATTATTTAGAAGAAGTGTCAAGTAGACTGTGTCGTAATAGTCAAGACGTCATCTACGGTGATAGTAATATTAGAGTTTCTGTGGATGAAAATACAATAATAAAATTATTGTCATAGATTCATTCTCTGTCTGTGATTACTGTGCTGGGAAAATGTTGAAAAGTCAGGAGAATGTCCGATCAGTATTAAATAACCTTCATATCGACTGTACACCGGAATGCATAAAGTGTTTAACGAATTTTGAAATGGCAATGATTCGATTTGTAATGCCTTGTCTTACGATCGTCAGATTAGGGCAAGTAACTGCGTTGAAGAGACCTAGAACAGAACTTGTTGACGCTCTTAAGGGTAGAATAGTATATCTACCTGTTGATGTGCAAGCAAATGCAGATATTCAGCCTGAAAAACTTCTTAACATTGATAGTTTTTTAGTCATTGTCAATGGTCAGCCTACTTACAACAAGAATGTTTGGACTGCACTAATAGATCTGAGAAAAGTCCATGAAGCACTGCTGTGGTTAAGAGAGAACAACAGTCTCTATAAAACAATACGTGCATACATCCTAGAAGATTTAAATAAAATACTTGAAGCGCGTCTTGCTGAAAAAGCGGTTGGAATTGATAATTTACCTGAAATACCGGAAGCTGCAATCCTTCAGAAACTGACAGAAAGCACAAAATCTACATTGGTTGAACATTTTTCTGTCCAGCCTCTCAATTCAGCGGTTCCAAAAGACTTCATAGAAAATTTTAAGCACATGAAAGATCTTGGTACTGACCAATTTCAAATCAAGAAACTAAAAGGTAAGAGCGAAGACTTATTTCAGGAAGAACTTGATCTAAAAGTGTTTCCAAATCTTTTCCCGAAAGGCAAATATGGCTTGCGTGACAAGGCAAGACCTTTTCGGATTAGGAATGCAGAATATTTTAAATCAAGGCTTCTTAGCAGACATACTAAGTTTCGTCTTGACAAACAGTTTCTTTTTCACAGTTTCCAATTGCAAGAATTCTCTTAAATTTGTAATAGTGTCGGTCATATGTTGTGGACTGTGAAACCAAATCAAAATGCTCGTCAATTCATAGAAAGCCTTCATTCCCGTGATGGAGAGATGGAAGCGACTTTGTTTTCTGTTCAGTCAAAAATCAGAGGATCTCAGCAGTATTTTCAATCTCTTTCCTATAAAGTAAAATCAGTGATTGAGCAATTGGGTCCACCGACTTTTTTTCAGACAGTTTCGTGTGCTGAGTGGTACTCTCCTGAATTTATTGACTATTTACGGACTGTCCATAAGAATTTACCTGTTGTAGCAAAAATGACCCCAGCAGAGTTGACGTGTCTAGATCCAGTTGCAATTTCCATGCACTTTGACAAAAAATGGACACCTATATTTAATGAGCTAATTTGTTCAAAGACAAATCCTTTGTTTGGTAAAATTAAGGATCATTTCTTGCGTATCGAGTATCAGAAACGAGGTGCACCTCATGTACACTGTGTGTTGTGGATTGAAGATGCTCCTATTACTGGGAAAACAACAGCATCTGAAGTGATTCAGTATATCAATAGTATTATAACTTGTGAAATACCAAATAGATTGACTAGTCCAACTCTTCACAAACTGGTCAAAGACCATCAAGTGCACCACTGTAATAAATACTGTCAAAGAAAATATAAGAGCAAAAGAGGAAGATGGGTTACGTATTGTAAGTTTGGCTTTCCTCGTCCTACAAAGGAACGAACAGAATTATATAACATCCTTGACTGCTTGGCTCATGGTACAGACCGTAAAAAGCCAAGAAAAAGAATATATCATCTGCTTTGAACAGATGACGAGTGTTATATAAATGACTATTCTCCTGCGCTACTTATTGCTAATCAAGCAAACATTGATGTTCAATATATTGGTCCTTTGGGCTCTAAATTACCGTATTACATTACCGATTACATGACTAAAGCAGAGAGTGTCGAAATAGAAACAATGTGGGAGGAAGTAATTGCAATAAAGAACGACACCAAGCCCATGTTAACTGAAACATAAACAAGGGATTATGTAATTTCCAACAGTATCATGGATGTAGAGATGGCTGAAACTTACACCGGGTTGCAGCTGTAGCTAGCAGCCTATTAAGAGACGATCACGTCTAATGTTAAGAAATACAAAAACCCCTAACTCTTTAAAAAAGAGTCAGATCAAAACAAAAAGTACACCATTAGAACCGACTTGTCCGAAACCCCTAAACAGGAAACTTACCGCCCTTTGGCTTGAATAACAAAGAAAATATATTGGCTTGAAAATCAAGAAAATTGACTTTAACCACATTACTCTCCACAAACGGCATATTTTTTTCTTTCTTCTCTTCCACTTAAATATAAAAACTCATAACTCCTAAAAAAAAGAGTCAGATCAAAACAAAAAGCACACCATTAGAACCGCCTTGGCCGAAACACCTATATAGGAAACTTTCTGTCCCTTGGCTTGAACAGCAGGGGAATATATATGCTTGAAAATCAAGAAAAGTGGCGGCTACTAAAACATTCTGCCTAAACGGCAATTTTTTTCTTTCTTTTCCCCAGACAGCTTGGCACTGGAACATCGTAGAGAATTTTTCAATGGCTCAATTTAAAGGAAATTTATTGGGTTAAAAATATTTTGTAACTAAAATAAATTATTTCTAAAAGAGAATAATTTTTTCCACTAAAAACTGCATTTTTGATGTCTTTTCTTACTCCATTCTTTTCAAAGATATTTGATTTTTGCACACAAATCATCATAACCCTATTACATATAACATAACATTTGACATAACTCTCATAACTATATATCCGGGATGCAGCGGTAGCTAGCAACCTAGTAAGATTATAGTAAAGAACGAACTATAGCCTATTGCAATTGAACTACAAAGAATACCATTAGACTAATATGAAGGATGGGTTTAGTTAATAATTGTCTTTCTAAAGATATATCAATGATGTCGTAATCGTAGGTTGTAGTCAGGACGTCTCTTACTACTTTCAAATTAAGAAAAAGCCTAGGACTTTTTCCTGTTTGTAATCAAACATCCGGGTTGCAGCGGTAGCTAGCAACCTAGTAAGAGACGATCACGTCCAATGTTAAGAAATATAAAAACCCATAGTTCCTAACAAAGGAGTCAGATCAAAACAAAAAGTACACAATTAGAACCGCCTTGTCCAAAACCCCTGTATAGGAAACTTTCTGTCCCTTGGCTTGAACAGCAAGGGAAATATATTGGCTTGAAAATCAAGAAAAGTGGCAGCTACTACAACATTCTGCCTAAACAGGATATTTTTTTCTTTCTTTTTTTCTTTTTTTCTTTTCCACAGATAGCTTGGCACTGGAAAATCGTAGAGGGTTGTTCAATAGCTCATTTTAAAGGAAATTAATTGGGTTAAAAACCTTTTGTAACTAAAATAAATTATTTCTTAAAGAGAATAAATTTTTCCACCAAAAACTGCATTTTCGATGTCTTTTCACACTGCAGTCTTTCAAACATAATCGTATACCTGCGGTAAGATTTGAACCCACGCCTCCGAAGAGACTGGTGGCTAACACCAGTGCCTTGGACCACTCGGCCAGGTTGCCTCTCATAAATAACTATATATGTGAATCTGAGTTGCAGCAGTAGCTAGCAATCTAGTAAGAGACGATCAGTCCAATGCTAAGAAATATAACAAAACTCCTAAAAATAGAGTAAAATCAAAACAAAAGTACATCATTAGAATTACCTTGTCTGAAAGCCTACTAGATAAATATTGAATGTCGTCATAGTTTTATATTAGAGCTATGACGTGAATAGAAAAACATTTACATTAAAAGACGATCCCTGAAATAATAAACCATTCCATACATTCGACTTAGTTAGCTACTTGATTGTTTGAGTTTCGTCTCTTACTATTTAAAAGAAGAAAAAAGCCGTAGGCTTTTTCCTTTTTGTATTTATAGTAAAAAAACGAACTCAAGCCCAAAGAAACTGAACCCTGTGGTTCATTCATCTGGGTTGCAGCGATAGCTAGCAACTTAGTTAGAGACGATGACGTCCAATGTTAAGAATTATAAAAACCCATAACTCCTTACATTAAAGACCAATATAGTTCATCATAAATGGTATTTGTTAATTAGGTTTTTTTTATATAATTATCCATTATTACGTAAAATGCAGAATTTTTTTTAAATTACTTTATAAGGAACGAACTGTAGCCCATAGTAACTGAGGTATTAAATCAAACAGTTCGCGGTCATAATAAAGAGCTGTGTAATGGATCATTTTAAAGGAAATTGCTGTATTTAGAAACCTTTTGTAATTAAAAAAATAATTATTATTATAAAATAAATTGTTAAGATACCTTAAAGAACTAACTCTAGGCCATAGTAACTAATTCAATTTCGAATCCGGGTTGCAGCGGTAGCTAGCAACCTAGTAAGAGACGATCACGTCCAATGTTAAGAAATATAAAAACCCATAGTTCCTAACAGAGGAGTAAGATCAAAACAAAATCCGGGTTGCAGCGGTAGCTAGCAACCTAGTAAGAGACGATCAGGTCCAATGTTAAGAAATATAAAAACCCCTAACTCCTAAAAACAGAGTCAGATCAAAACAAAAAGTACACCATTAGAACCGCCTTGTCCGAAACCCCTATAAAGGAAACTTACCGCCCTGCGAATTGAATAACAAAGAAAATATATTGGCTTGATAATCAAGAAAATTGACTTTAACCACGTTATTCTCCACAAACGGGATATTTTTTTCTTTCTTTTCCACAGATAGCTTGGCACTGGAACATCGTAGAGAGTTGTTCAATGGCTCATTTTAAAGGAAATCTCTAGATCTAGCGCTATGTGTACTTAATTTTTTTTTTAAATTAATTTTTTTTTACGAAAAACTTAATTTTTTATGTACAATATTAATCAATGACGTCATAGTCTTTGGATGTAGTTAGTACATAAAGTCTGGATCATCGAATTAAAGCTGAAACTAAGTAAAGAACAATTATGCCTACATATATTCACAGTGATGTATAAAATTTCCCATTATATCTGTAAACTGTTCCACAGTTGCCGGTTCATACCTTGGAAGCTTTTCACTAAACATGCAACATTTCTTTTGGATATTACTATGAAGTTTTGCGAAAGCATCTCTAGCTGACTTTTCAACAAAATCCATTCTTTCAGAGTTTACAGTAAAGAACGATCGCTCATGCATAGTAACTGATATATGGTGGTTCCAGGGGTAGTTACTTGTGGTTCGTCTCTTACTATTTCAAAGAAGAAAAAGCCGTAGGCTTTTTCTTGTTTGTAATGATAAAGCATAAAACGAATTCCAAGTTGTAACTGACGTCATCCTGGTTGTTATAGTAAAGAACGAACTCTTGCCCTTAGTTACCTACTATGTAATCTATCTTTTTTTCTTCTTTTCCAGAGATAGCTTTGCACTGGAACATCTTAGAGAGTTGTTCAATGGCTCATTATAAATGAAATTAATTATGTTAAAAACTTTTGGTAACTAAAACAAATTGTTTTAAAACAGGATAAATTTTTCTACTAAAAACTGTATTTTTGATGTCTTTCCATACTGCTGTCTTTTCAAAGACATTTGATTTTTGAATCCGGGTTGCAGCGGTAGCTAGCAACCTAGTAAGAGACGATCACCTCCAATGTCAAGAAATATAAAACCCCCCAACTCCTAAAAAAGAGTCAGATCAAAACAAACAGTACACCATGAGAACCGCCTTGTCCGAATCCTCTATAAAGGAAACTTACCTCCCTTTGGCTTGAATAACAAAGAAAATATATTGGCTTGAAAATCAAGAAAATTGACTTTTACCACGTTATTCTCCACAAACGGGATATTTTTTTCTTTCCGCTTTTTCTTTCTGCTCAGCTAGCTGGGCACTGGAAAATCATAGAGAGCTGTATAATAGCTCATTTTAAAGGAAATTGCAACATCTAGTCACTTTTGTATTTAAAAATAAAATACTTTTTAAAGTAGAATCAATTTTGTCAAAAAAATTGCATTTTTGATGTATTTTCATACTGCAGTCTTTTCAAAGATATTTGAATTTTGAAGCAATAAAACAGTCCATGTAATGAACTCTATAGTAATAATAGCTACTTGTCTCAATAGTAACCGAAACTCCTGGAACCAAAATTTTCTTTTTTGGCTTAATCGCTAAAATTATTATGTAAACTGCAAAAATATTTATGATGCCTAATCAGTAATAGTAATTTTTTAATTTAAACAACAAAAATACATGAAAATTCTAAAATTAGTTTTGCTTTTTGTCTCCTGGAAGAAATTTTTTTTTCATCTCAGTTCAAATTTATTATTGTATCCTGTAACCCGTAAAGTACATATCTCCATATTATTGTCTCATAATTGCAATTATTTTAGTTTTCAGTCCAGAATCACTAAACTTATTATTTAAACTGCAAAAATATTTATGGTGTCTAACCAATAATACTAATTTTGTAATTCAAACAAGATAAATACCTGAAAATTTTAAAATTAGTTTTGTTTTATGCTAGGTTTTAGATACTCGACACGGGATTTTGTGTGCTTAATAATTTTAAATCTTGAAAAAATATGGTCTCACGCGAGTGGAAAAAAAGAAAGAATAACCAAAAACAATATCAAAATAGAACAATCCAAATTTCTACTAATAGAAAACTTTACTACACAAAAAATAAAGCTAACATCCTGAAATATAAGAAAAGTTTATTTAAAAGAGATAAAAATGCCACCAAACGCAATAAAGCTCGAGCACGCGTAAGGATTGCTACTAAGATGTCTTGTGATCCAGGATTTAAGAAAATGAAATATGACAGAGCAAAACAGAGGTATCTTACGGATCAGGGGTATCGAGAAGGGAAAATTGAGACAGCGAAACAAAAGAGCAAGGAACGGTATGATAACGATATAGATTACCGAAACAAACATAAGAAAAAAATTGCTACCAGAATAATGGGTAGATACTGGGGTGACAAAAGTTATAATGAAAAAATTAAATTCTCTGTGAGGTTGTACCGAAGAACGCATAAGGACAAAGGGAAAAATTTATAATAAAGAACAACCTCTTGTCTATACTAAATTTTATACGCCACTTAATTATAGTATAGGTTAGTACTTCAACAGATAGCATGGCACTGGAACATCGTAGAGAGTTGTTCAATGGCTCATTTTAAAGGAAATTAATGGGGGTAAAAACCTTTTGTAATTAAAACAAATTATTTTTATTACATTAAGAAATTTTAATTATGTTCCTTAAGAAATCATCATAAGTAAAAATTTCCCAAACAGAAATTGAACTCAAGCCTACTGGGTGAGAGCTATCCCAACCTCTAGACCATATAGGATATATTAAAATATCCTATTAATGAAGTTTATGTTAAAGAACAAATTATAAACCTAGTTAGCTGCCTGATTATTTGAGGATCGTCTCTTACTATTCCAAAGAAGAAAAAGCCGTAGGCTTTTTCCTGTTTGTAATTTATTTCATAATAAAGTATCCGGGTTGCAGCGGTAGCTAGCAACCTAGTAAGAGACGATCACGTCCAATGTTAAGAAATATAAAAACCCATAGTTCCTAACAAAGGAGTCAAATCAAAACAAAAAGTACACCATTAGAACCACCTTGTCTGAAACCCCTGTATAGGATCCGGGTTGCAGCGGTAGCTAGCAACTTAGTAAGAGACGATCACGTCCAATGTTAAGAAATATAAAACCCCCCAACTCCTAAAAAAAGAGTCAGATCAAAACAAAAAGTACACCATTAGAACCGCCTTGTCCGAATCCTCTATAAAGGAAACTTACCTCCCTTTGGCTTGAATAACAAAGAAAATATATTGGCTTGAAAATCAAGAAAATTGACTTTTACCACGTTATTCTCCACAAACGGGATATTTTTTTCTTTCCGCTTTTTCTTTCTGCTCAGCTAGCTGGGCACTGGAAAATCATAGAGAGCTGTATAATAGCTCATTTTAAAGGAAATTGCAACATCTAGTCACTTTTGTATTTAAAAATAAAATACTTTTTAAAGTAGAATCAATTTTGTCAAAAAAATTGCATTTTTGATGTATTTTCATACTGCAGTCTTTTCAAAGATATTTGAATTTTGAAGCAATAAAACAGTCCATGTAATGAACTCTATAGTAATAATAGCTACTTGTCTCAATAGTAACCGAAACTCCTGGAACCAAAATTTTCTTTTTTGGCTTAATCGCTAAAATTATTATGTAAACTGCAAAAATATTTATGATGCCTAATCAGTAATAGTAATTTTTTAATTTAAACAACAAAAATACATGAAAATTCTAAAATTAGTTTTGCTTTTTGTCTCCTGGAAGAAATTTTTTTTTCATCTCAGTTCAAATTTATTATTGTATCCTGTAACCCGTAAAGTACATATCTCCATATTATTGTCTCATAATTGCAATTATTTTAGTTTTCAGTCCAGAATCACTAAACTTATTATTTAAACTGCAAAAATATTTATGGTGTCTAACCAATAATACTAATTTTGTAATTCAAACAAGATAAATACCTGAAAATTTTAAAATTAGTTTTGTTTTATGCTAGGTTTTAGATACTCGACACGGGATTTTGTGTGCTTAATAATTTTAAATCTTGAAAAAATATGGTCTCACGCGAGTGGAAAAAAAGAAAGAATAACCAAAAACAATATCAAAATAGAACAATCCAAATTTCTACTAATAGAAAACTTTACTACACAAAAAATAAAGCTAACATCCTGAAATATAAGAAAAGTTTATTTAAAAGAGATAAAAATGCCACCAAACGCAATAAAGCTCGAGCACGCGTAAGGATTGCTACTAAGATGTCTTGTGATCCAGGATTTAAGAAAATGAAATATGACAGAGCAAAACAGAGGTATCTTACGGATCAGGGGTATCGAGAAGAGAAAATTGAGACAGCGAAACAAAAGAGCAAGGAACGGTATGATAACGATATAGATTACCGAAACAAACATAAGAAAAAAGTTGCTACCAGAATAATGGGTAGATACTGGGGTGACAAAAGCTATAATGAAAAAATTAAATTCTCTGCGAGGTTGTACCGAAGAACGCATAAGGACAAAGGGAAAAATTTATAATAAAGAACGACCTCTTGCCTATACTAAATTTTATACGCCACTTAATTATAGTATAGGTTAGTACTTCAACAGATAGCATGGCACTGGAACATCGTAGAGAGTTGTTCAATGGCTCATTTTAAAGGAAATTAATGGGGGTAAAAACCTTTTGTAATTAAAACAAATTATTTTTATTACATTAAGAAATTTTAATTATGTTCCTTAAGAAATCATCATAAGTAAAAATTTCCCAAACAGAAATTGAACTCAAGCCTACTGGGTGAGAGCTATCCCAACCTCTAGACCATATAGGATATATTAAAATATCCGATTAATGAAGTTTATGTTAAAGAACAAATTATAATCCTAGTTAGCTGCCTGATTATTTGAGGATCGTCTCTTACTATTCCAAAGAAGAAAAAGCCGTAGGCTTTTTCCTGTTTGTAATTTATTTCATAATAAAGTATCCGGGTTGCAGCGGTAGCTAGCAACCTAGTAAGAGACGATCACGTCCAATGTTAAGAAATATAAAAGCCCATAGTTCCTAACAAAGGAGTCAAATCAAAACAAAAAGTACACCATTAGAACCGCCTTGTCTGAAACCCCTGTATAGGATTACAGTAAAGAACGATCTCTCGCCCATAGTAACTGATATATGGTGTTTCCAAGGGTAGCTGCAGGCTATCCAAATTGTAGCGGTATCCGGGTTGCAGCGGAAGCTGTAACCCGGAGTTTCAAGGGATTATAATAAAGAACGACCTCTTGCCTATACTAAATTTTATACGCCACTTAATTATAGTATAGTTACAATAAAGAACGAAATCTAATTACATTTTGCAATCATGAAATTTAAAATATAGTAATATAAAATATTACTAAATAACCATATATGACGTAATGAGCGACGTGACGTAAACATTGAAAAAATCGATTTTTATTTTATTTTCGTTTTCAGTTCAGAATCGCTAAAGTTACAAACTGCGAAAATATTTATGGTATCTGAGCAATAGATTTAATCTTTTAATTTAGACCAGTATAATAAGGAACGACCTCTTGCCTATGCTAAATTTTATAGGCCACTTAACAATAGTATAAGTTAGTAAAGGAGTGATTTATAATAATTACAGTAAAGAACGATCTCTCGCCCATAGTAACTGATATATGGTGTTTCCAAGGGTAGCTGCAGGCTATCCAAATTGTAGCGGTATCCGGGTTGCAGCGGAAGCTGTAACCCGGAGTTTCAAGGGATCCGGGTTGCAGCGGTAGCTAGCAACCTAGTAAGAGACGATCACCTCCAATGTCAAGAAATATAAAACCCCCCAACTCCTAAAAAAAGAGTCAGATCAAAACAAAAAGTACACCATTAGAACCGCCTTGTCCGAATCCTCTATAAAGGAAACTTACCTCCCTTTGGCTTGAATAACAAAGAAAATATATTGGCTTGAAATCACAATAAGAGACGATCACGTCCAATGCTAACATAACAATAAAGAACGAACTCTAATTAAATTTTGTTATTATTATAATAAAGATCGAACTCTTCCCTATACTAACTTGCATACGCAACTTCACTATAGTTAAGATTACAGTATTTATATTATACATCATTATAGATTATAAAAGGTTCAAATGTTCGAAGATTATAGAGTTAAAAATTTTCCCACACCGGGAATCGAACCCGAGCCTGTTAAGTGAAAGTTAACTATCCTAGCCACTAGACCATATGGAACCATAAAGAATTACAAAAAGACGATCATTAGGATATCATACATAAGGCATTATAGTATGGTAAAGATCGACCTCTAGCCTATTTAAATTTTTACTATAGAGTTCATTACCATGAACTGTTTGATTGGTTCAAAATTCAAATATCTTTGAAAAGACTGCAGCATGAAAATACATCAAAAATGCAGTTTTTTGACAAAATTTATTCTACTTTAAAAACTATTTTATTTTTAAATATAAAAGACACTAGATGTAGCAATTTCCTTTAAAATGAGCTATTATACAACTCTCTATGATTTTCCAGTGCCCAGCTAGCTGAGGAGAAAAAAAGCGGAAAAAAAGATGCCGTTTGTGGAGAATATCGTGGTTAAAATCAATTTTCTTGATTTTCAAGCCAATATATTTTCTTTGTTATTCATTATAATAAAGAACGAACTCTTGCCTATAATAGATTAGATACTCAACTTAATTATAGTTAATGATATAGTAATGATAGGGTTTTATTGATAGCTGAACTACAAATTAAAAGAAAAAGACACCAGCTGGATTTGTTACATTAAAATATAAAGATCGAACTCTTCCCTATACTAACTTGCATACGCAACTTCACTATAGTTAAGATTACAGTATTTATATTATACATCATTATAGATTATAAAAGGTTCAAATGTTCGAAGATTATAGAGTTAAAAATTTTCCCACACCGGGAATCGAACCCGAGCCTGTTAAGTGAAAGTTAACTATCCTAGCCACTAGACTATATGGAGCCATAAAGAAGTATGATTTAAGAGCCATATGCATATTATTATTTCACCATACCAATTATACTAAGGCCAAAACAAAATCGTCGACTTGCAACCTTACTTTTGACACATTAGTTAAATCTTCATCAGGCTTAAAAAAATTTTTGCTAGTTAATTTCTAAATTGTTAATTTGTAGTTAATTTGTAAAGACATCCATTTAGCAAAAGAAAAGTAATATTTTTTATAATAAATTATAGTAAAGAACGAACTTCAGTCCATAGTAACTAAAACAAGATTATAATCAGCTTTGGTATAAAATACTGTCATTTATAATAAAGAACGACCTCTTGCCTATACTAAATTTTATACGCCACTTAATTATAGTATAGGCTAGTAATTCAACAGATAGCTTGGCACTGGAATTATAGTAAAGAATAATAATAAAGAACGACCTCTTGCCTATACTAAATTTTATATGCCACCTAATTATAGTATAGGTTATTAATTCAACAGACAGCTTGGCACTAGAACATCGTAGAGAGTTGTTCAATGGTTCATTTTAAAGGAAATTAATGGGGTTAAAAACCTTTTGTAATTAAAACAAATTATTTTTATTACATTAAGAAACGAACTGTAGCCCATAGTATATGAAGTAATAAAAGAAATTTATATAGATGATTATTTTAATTATTATAATAAAGATCGAACTCTTCCCTATACTAACTTGCATACGCAACTTCACTATAGTTAAGATTACAGTATTTATATTATGCATCATTGTAAATTATAAAAGGTTCAAATGTTCGAAGATTATAGAGTTAAAAACTTTCCCACCCCGGGAATCGAACCCGAGCCTGTTAAGTGAAAGTTAACTATCCTAGCCACTAGACCATATTGAACCATAAAGAAGTATGATTTAAGAGCCATATGCGTATTATTATTTCACCATACCAATTATAATAAGGCCAAAACAAAATCGTCGACTTGCAACCTTACTTTTGACACATTAGTTAAATCTTCATCAGGCTTAAAAAATGTTTTGCTAGTTTTACATGAAAGAACGAACCTTAGTCCATATACAAAAAAACGATCATTGGAATAACAAAAATTGCATACCTTTGGAATTAGCTAGCTACTTGATTATTTGAGACTCGTCTCTTACTATTTAAAAGAAGTATAATAAAGAACGACATCTTGCCTATACTAAATTTTATACGCAACTTATTTATAGTATAGGTTAGTCATTCCAAAGATAGCTTGGCACTGGAACATCTTAGAGAGTTGTTCACTGGCTCATTTCAAACATATTTCATCAGGGTTGCAGTGGTACCTAGCAGCCTAGTAAGAGACGATCACGTCCAATGTTGAGAAATATAAAAACCCATTGCTCCTAAAAAAGGAGTCAGATCAAAACAAAAATCACACCATTAGAACTGCCTTGTTCGAAACCTCTATAAATGAAATACAATAAGGAACGAACTGTAACCCATAGTAACTTAAGTATTAAATCAAACGGTTCGTGGTCATAATAAAGAGCTGTGTAATGGCTCATTTTAAAGAAAACTGCTGCATATAGAAACCTTTTGTAATTAGCAAAATTAATTATTATTATAAAACAAATTCTTACGATATGGTAAAGAACTAACTCTAGTTATAATAAAAGACGATCATTAGAATAACAAACAATTGTATACAATGGAATTAGCTAGCTACTTGATTGTTTGAGACTCGTCTCTTACTATTTCAAAGAAGAAAAAGCCGTAGGGTAGTAAAGAATGATAAGAAGCCCATGTTATAGTAAAGAATTATTATTAAAATCGTTCGTGAATATGAGCTTGCGACTACCTATGGAATAAGCGTCCAATCAAAGGCGGTGTAATAGGACCTGGCAAATATTTTGTTCTTCCCTTTGTTGACAAAATGATTACATTAAAAGACAATTATTGGATATTACATAAAGTATCGACGTGGTTCATTATAAATTATATCTGGGTTGCAGTGGTAGCAAGCAACCTAGTAAGAGACGATCACGTCTAATGTTAAGAACATTAAAAACCCATAGTTCCTAAAAAAGAAGACAGATCAAAACAAAAAGTACACCATTAGGACTGCTTTGTCCGAAACCCCTGTATAGGACACAGTTCCAGTGCAGCGGCACTGGAACATCGTAGAGTTGTTCAATGGCTCATTTTAAAGAAAATTCAAAATAAATTTTATTTTATTTTAGTTTTCAGTTCAGAATCGTTAAACTTATTATGTAAACTGCAAAAGTATTTATTGTGCCTGAGCAATAATTTCAATTTTCAAATTGAAACCAGAGAAACACCTGAAAATTTTAAAATGATTTTATTTTGCCTTCCGAATCTGTGAACTCGTTACTTGATTTTATTTGAGTGACAAGTGGAACAAAGATGACTGATACAATTATACGAGGTGTGTTTATATACCTAGGATGCGTAGCAACTGGATACGCCATGTCTTCTGTTTATTATAGTGTTAAAACAAAAACTTTTGCCAGTTTTACTGGCATATCAAATAAGACTTAGAACAGATCAGATCAGACCAAGAATCCGGGTTGCAGCGGTAGCTAGCAACCTAGTAAGAGACGATCACGTCCAATGTTAAGAAATATAAAAACCCATAGTTCCTAACAAAGGAGTCAGATCAAAACAAAAAGTACACCATTAGAACCGCCTTGTCCGAAACCCCTGCATAGTAAAATTTCTGTCCCTTGGCTTTAACAGCAAGGTAAATATATTGGCTTGAAAATCAAGAAAAGTGGCAGCTTCTACAACATTCTGCCTAAACGGGATATTTTTTTCTTTTTTTCTTTTTTTTTTTCTTTTGTATGCAGAGAGTGCTTGGCACTGGAACATCGTAGAGGGTTGTTCAATAGCTCATTTTAAAGGAAATTAATTGAGTTAAAAATCTATAGTAACTAAAATAAATTATTTCTAAAAGAGAATAAATTTTTCCACCAAAAATTATAATAAAGATCGAACTCTTCCTTATACTAATAACTTGCATACGCAACTTCACTATAGTTACAATAAAGAACGACACCTTGCCCATGTTAACTAAAACATAAATAGGGATTATGTAATTTCCAATAGTATCATGGCTGTAGAGATGGCTGAAACCTAGTTACAATAAAAAACGATCATTGGAATAACAAAAATTGAATACCTTTGGACTTAGCTAGCTACTTGATTATTTGAGACTCGTCTCTGACTATTTAAAAGAAGAAAAAGCCGTAGGCTTTTTCCTGTGTGTAATCAGTTTATTATCATAGGCAGCGCGCTAGCACTGCCTGAGTAAAGAATGATTTGGGCACAATGTGTTTTTTTTCCGGGTTGCAGTGATAGCTAGCATCCTAGTAAGAGACGATCACGTCCAATGTTAAGAAATATAAAAACCCATAGGTCCTAAAAAAAGAGTCAGATCAAAACAAAAAGTACACCATTAGAACCGCCTTGTCCGAAACCCCTGTATAGGAAACTTTCTGTCCCTTGGCTTGAACAGCAAGGGAAATATATTGGCTTGAAAATCAAGAAAATTGACTTTAACCACGTTATTCTCCCCAAACGGGATATTTTTTTCTCTTTTTACAGTAAAGACCGATCTCTCGCCCATATTAACCGAGATATGGTGGTTCCAGGGGTAGCTGCAAGATATAATAAAGAACGACCTCTTACCTATACTAAATTTTATACACCACTTAATTATAGTATAGGTTAGTAATTCACCAGATAGCATGGCACTGGAACATTGTTATAATAAAGAACGACCTATTGCCTATACTAAATTTTATAGGCCACTTAATTATAATATAGGTTAGTAATCCCACAGATAGCTTGGCATTGGAACATCATAGAGAGTTGTTCAATGGCTCATTTTTAGGAAATTCATTGGGTCAAAAACCTTTTGTAATTAAAACAATTTATTTTAAAATAGAATCATTTGTTTTTACGAAAAACTGCATATTTCATGTTAAAGATTGATCAATGACGTCATAGTCGTGCACCTCCTCAATGACCTGCACCTCCGAAGAGACTGGTGGCTAACACCAGCATCTTGGACCACTCGGCTATGCTGCCTCTCATAAATATAAATGTGAATCCGGGTTGCAGCAGTAGGTAGCAACTTAGTAAGAGATGATCACGTCCAATGTTAAGAAATATAATAACCCAACTTTTGGTTTTCTTCGGTTTTCAAACTTTTGGTTTTCTTTTTTAAGGGTTTGGAATTGTTGTAATTCTTTTTCAAAATATATACAAATATTTGTGCAATTACCAGTTTTTGCTCTTTAGGCAATTTAGTGTCTTTTCATACTTTGTCTTTTCAAAGATATTTGATTAATAAGCAAGTCCCATTTCTAACAGCGATTTTTGCTAAGCTTCAAACTTTTGGTTTTATTTCTTATGGTTTACGAAGTTTTTATTTGTTAAGGTTTACGAAGTGTTTCCAAATCTTTTCCCGAAAGACAAATATGGCTTGCGTGACAAGGCAAGACCTTTTTGGATTAGGAATGCAGAATATTTTAAATCAAGGCTTCTTAGCAGACATACTAAGTTTCGTCTTCACAAACAGTTTCTTTTTCACAGTTTCCAATTGCAAGAATTCTCTTAAATTTGTAATAGTGTCGGTCATATGTTGTGAACTGTGACACCAAATCAAAATGCTGATCAATTTATAGACAGGCTTCATTCCCGTGATGGAGAGATGGAAGCAACTTTGTTTTCTGTTCAGTCAAAAATCAGAGGATCTCAGCAGTATTTTCAATCTCTTTCCTATAAAGTAAAGTCAATGATTTAGCAATTTCCGGGTTGCAGCGGTAGCTAGCAACCTAGTAAGAGACGATCACCTCCAATGTCAAGAAATATAAAACCCCCCAACTCCTAAAAAAAGAGTCAGATCAAAACAAAAAGTACACCATTAGAACCGCCTTGTCCGAATCCTCTATAAAGGAAACTTACCGCCCTTTGGCTTGAATAACAAAGAAAATATATTGGCTTGAAAATCAAGAAAATTGACTTTTACCACGTTATTCTCCACAAACGGGATATTTTTTTCTTTCCGCTTTTTTTTCTGCTCAGCTAGCTGGGCACTGGAAAATCATAGAGAGCTGTATAATAGCTCATTTTAAAGGAAATTGCAACATCTAGTCACTTTTGTATTTAAAAATAAAATACTTTTTAAAGTAGAATCAATTTTGTCAAAAAAATTGCATTTTTGATGTATTTTCATACTGCAGTCTTTTCAAAGATATTTGAATTTTGAAGCAATAAAACAGTCCATGTAATGAACTCTATAGTAATAACAGCTACTTGTCTCAATAGTAACCGAAACTCCTGGAACCAAAATTTTCTTTTTTGGCTTAATCGCTAATATTTATGATACCTAATCAGTAATAGTAATTTTTTAATTTAAACAACAAAAATACATGAAAATTCTAAAATTAGTTTTGCTTTTTGTCTCCTGGAAGAAATTTTTTTTTCATCTCAGTTCAAATTTATTATTGTATCCTGGAACCAAGCTTTTTTTGTTTTGTAACCCGTAAAGTACATATCTCCATATTATTGTCTCATAATTGCAATTATTTTAGTTTTCAGTCCAGAATCACTAAACTTATTATGTAAACTGCAAAAATATTTATGGTGTCTAACCAATAATACTAATTTTGTAATTCAAACAAGATAAATACCTGAAAATTTTAAAATTAGTTTTGTTTTATGCTAGGTTTTAGATACTCGACACGGGATTTTGTGTACTTAATAATTTTAAACCTTGAAAAAATATTGTCTCACGCGAGTGGAAAAAAAGAAAGAATAACCAAAAACAATATCAAAATAAAACAATCCAAATTTCTACTAATAGAAAACTTTACTACACAAAAAATAAAGCTAACATCCTGAAATATCAGAAAAGTTTATTTAAAAGAGATAAAAATGCCACCAAACGCAATAAAGCTCGAGCACGCGTAAGGATTGCTACTAAGATGTCTTGTGATCCAGGATTTAAGAAAATGAAATATGACAGAGCAAAACAGAGGTATCTTACGGATCAGGGGTATCGAGAAGGGAAAATTGAGACAGCGAAACAAAAGAGCAAGGAAAGGTATGATAACGATATAGATTACCGAAACAAACATAAGAAAAAAGTTGCTACCAGAATAATGGGTAGATACTGGGGTGACAAAAGCTATAATGAAAAAATTAAATTCTCTGCGAGGTTGTACCGAAGAACGCATAAGGACAAAGGGAAAAATTACATTCAGAAATACAAGAAGATGGCAAAAATGCAGGCTGATCTTTGTAAATTGAGAAACATTTTACGCATGTTTTATCGGGATCACGAAAAGTATTCGAAATTACAGATTAAAATTCTCTTTGAAAGAGCGGATGCTGTTGAAAAGTCGGCTAGAAATGCTTTGGCAAAGCTTCATAGCAATATCCAAAAGAAATGTTGTCAGTTTAACGAAAAGCTTCCAAGGTATGGATTGGCAACTGCGGAACAGTTTATAGATGCAATGGAAAATGTTCGACAACACAGTGAATATACGGAGGCGTACTTCTTAGAAAATTCGTATATTAATTTTGGAAGGAGCAATTGCAGTTTATGTAGCAGCAATAAAAATATATATACAAGCATACCTATCAACAGCGAAGGAAAAGCAATGTTTTTCAATTATGGCGAAAACGAGCCTGTTAGGGTTATTAGTAAATGTGTTTGTAAGACTAATGATTTAGAACAAATTCCTGGAACACCGACTCAAGAAAAAAGCATTTCTAACTGTGTTTTAAACAGTTCGTTTAGTTCTACTGAATATTTGGCAAAAAATTCTCTGTGTAGTAGAACAAACTGTCCTGAAAAGTACGAGACAACTATCGAAAAATGCTCTAAAACTAGATCTGACAAGGAAATTATGATGGCTGAAGTCACCTATAACAATCTGAGTAAACATTCAAAACCAAAAATTGGGCAGCAGAATACTTGGCAATGTCACCCTGATATCCGCAAGCTCTATCCGACGGATATTGAATTATGTCAAATTCTTTTTGATATCCTTGAAAACAATATAGCATTAAAATTTTCAACTGACAAAGTGGTTAATTTCTACCTTGGCGGCTTGGATTATTGTGAAATCAATTACAGGGACACAAGAAAGCATGGGCATTCGTTATACTGTAGCCCAAATGAGGGATGTCAGAGCTATTTGCGTTCTCTAAGGGCACTAGCTCCACATTTTCCTGTCTTGAACTGTTTCATTAATAGCGTATATAAGGCAGTATCAAAATGTAAGATTATACAACATATTAATCTACTAAAAGTCGAGGGCTCGTACAAGGAACTAAGTCATTACATAGAAGAAGTGTCAAGTAGACTCTGTCGTAATAATAGTCAAGACTTCATTTACGGTGATAGCAATATTAGAGTTTCTGTGGATGAAAATACAATAATAAAATTATTTGGTGAGAGCCTTGATAAGGTAGCTAACATTAGGGATGTATACCCCACAATGCATTGTGACAGTTGTGAGCAGATAAAGACAAAATACCAATTGAAGAGTCTAAGATCCCTTTCAAATAAGAAAGGTTTTGATGTAATGATGGCCACGATTTTAGAACACCTACAACAGGACATACCCAAAGATGACAGAGAAGAACTAATTCAATGTACAGGTTGGAAAGAGGATGTCATAGATTCATTCTTTGTCTGTGATTACTGTGCTGGGATAATGTTGAAAAGTCAGGAGAATGTCCGATCAGTATTAAATAACCTTCATATAGACTGTACACCGGAATGTATAAAGTGTTTAAATAATTTTGAAATGGCAATGATTCAATTTGTAATGCCTTGTCTTACGATCGTCAGATTAGGACAAGTAACTGCATTGAAGAGACCTAGAACAGAACTTGTTGACGCTCTTAAGGGGAGAATAGTATATCTACCTGTTGATGTGCAAGCAAATGCAGATATTCAGCCTGAAAAACTTCTTAACATTGATAGTTTTGTAGTCATTGTCAATGGTCAGCCTACTTACAACAAGAATGTTTGGACTGCACTAATAGATCTGAGAAAAGTCCATGAAGCACTGTTGTGGTTAAGAGAGAACAACAGTCTCTATAAAACAATACATGCATACACCCTAGAAGATTTAAAAAAAATACTTGAAGCCCGTCTTGCTGAAAAAGCGGTTGGTGTTGATAATTTACCTGAAATACCGGAAGCTGCAATCCTTCAGAAACTGACAGAAAGTGCAAAATCTACATTGGTTGAACATTTTTCTGTCCAGCCTCTCAATTCAGCGGTTCCAAAAGACTTCATTGAAGATTTTAAGCAAATGAAAGATCTTGGTACTGACCAATTTCAAATCAAGAAACTAAAAGGTGAGAGCGAAGACTTATTTCAGGAAGAACTTGATCTAAAAGTGTTTCCAAATCTTTTTCCGAAAGGCAAATATGGCTTGCGTGACAAGGCAAGACCATTTCGGATTAGGAATGCAGAATATTTTAAATCAAGGCTTCTTAGCAGACATACTAAGTTTCGTCTTGACAAACAGTTTCTTTTTCACAGCTTCCAATTGCAAGAATTCTCTTACATGTGTAATAGCGTTGGTCATATGTTGCGGACTGTGAAACCAAATCAAAATGCTCGTCAATTTATAGACAGGCTTCAGTCCCGTGATGGAGAGATGGAAGCGACTTTGTTTTCTGTTCAATCAAAAATCAGAGGATCTCAGCAGTATTTTCAATCTCTTTCCTATAAAGTAAAGTCAATGATTGAGCAATTGGGTCCACCGACTTTGTTTCTGACAGTTTCATGTGCTGAGTGGTACTCTCCTGAATTTATTGACTATTTACGGACTGTCCATAAGAACTTACCTGGTGTGGCAAAAATGACCCCAGCAGAGTTGACGTGTCTAGATCCAATTGCAGTTTCCATGCACTTTGACAAAAAATGGACACCTATATTTAATGAGCTAATTTGTTCAAAGACAAATCCTTTTTTTGGTAAAATTAAGGATCATTTCTGGCGTATCGAGTATCAGAATTACAATAAAGAACGACACCTAGCCCATGTTAATTGAAACATAAATAGGGATTATGTAATTGCTATCTGGGTTGCAGCGGTAGCTAGCAACCTAGTAAGAGACGATCACGTCCAATGTAAAGAGATAATATAAAATTAAGAAATATAAAAACCCATAGCTCCTAAAAAAGGAGTCAGATCAAAACAAAAAGTACACCATTAGAACCACCTTGTCCGAAACCCCTGTGTAGGAAACTTTCTGTTATTTGGCTTGAACAGCAAGGGAAAAATATTGGCTTGAAAATCAAGAAAATTTACTTTAACCACGTTATTCTCCAAAAACGGCATATTTTTTTCTTTCTCTTTTTTTTCTTTTCCACAGATAGGTTGGCACTGGAATATCGTAGAAAGTTGTTTAATGGCTCATTTTAAAGGAAATTGGGTTATAATCCGGGTGCAGTGGTAGCTAGCAACCTAGTAAGAGACGATCACGCCCCATAGTAAAAACTAATGTAACCCATAACTCCTGAAAAAAGATTCATATTAAAACAAAAAGTACACTATTAGAACCGCCTTGTCCAAAACTTCTACATAGCAAACTTACCGTTCTTTAGCTTGAATAACAAAGAAAATATATTGACTTGAAAATCAAGAAAATATACTTTAACCAAGTTATTCTCCACAAACGGGATATTTTTTTTCTTTCCGCTTTTTATTTCTCCTCAGCTAGCTGGGCACTGGAAAATCATAGAGAGCTGTATAATAGCTCACTTTTATAATTAAAAATAAATACTTTTTAAAGTAGAATCAATTTTGTCAAAAAAAATTGCATTTTTGATTTATTTTCATACTGCAGTCTTTTCAAAGATATTTGAATTTTAAAGCAATCAAACAGTTCATGGTAATGAACTCTATAGTAAAAATAATAGCTACTTGTCACAATAGTAACCAAACTCTAAAGAACAAAATTTTGGTACCAATAGATACATCAAAGAAAACAGTTCATGATAACTAACTGTATGTTGTGTAGTAAGAGCAACTCGTCTCAATAGTAAAACTTGCTACATCTAGCTCCTTTTGTAATTAAAGATAAAATATTTTTTTAATAGTTCCGGTTTGCAGCGGTAGCTAAAAACTTATCCAGGTTGTAGTGGTAACTAGCAATCTGGGTTGCAGTGGTAGCTAGCAACCTAGTAAGAGACGATCACGTTCAATGTTAAGAAATTTAAAAACCCCTAACTCCTTAAAAAGAGTCAGATCAAAACAAAAAGTACACCATTAGAACCGCCTGGTCCAAAACCCCTGTACAGGAAACTTTCTGTCATTTGGCTTGAAAAGCAAGGGAAATATATTGGCTTGAAAATCAACTAAATTGACTTTAACCACGTTATTCTCCACAAACGGCATATTTTTTTTCTTCTTTTCCACAGATAGCTTGGCACTGGAACATTGTTTAATAGCTCATTTCAAAGGAAATTGATTGGATTAAAAATCTTTAGTAACTAAAATAAATTATTTCTAAAAGAGAATAAATTTTTCCACCAAAAACTGCATTTTTGATGTCTTTTCATGCTGCAGTCGTTTCAAAGATATTTGATTTTTGTACATAAATGATAATTGTATACCAGCGGTAATATTTGGACCCACACCTCCGAAGAGACTGGTGGCTATCCGGGATGCAGCAGTAGCTAGCAACCTAGTAAGAGACGATCACGTCCAATGTTAAGAAATAAAAAAAACCCTAACTCCTTAAAAAGAGTCAGATCAAAACAAAAAGTACACCATTAGAACTGCCTTATCCGAAACCCCTGTACAGGAAACTTTCTGTCATTTGGCTTGAAAAGCAAGGGAAATATATTGACTTGAAAAGCAAAGGTATTCAACCAACAAGGCGTATCGAGATAAAGAAAATTAATAGTGACAAACAGCATTATTATAATCTGGGTTGCAGCGGTAACTAGCAACCTAGTAAGAGACGATCACGTTCAATGTTAAAAAATATAATCCGGGTTGCAGCGGTAGCTAGCTGCCTAGTAAGAGACGATCACGTCCAATGTTAAGAAATAAAAAAACCCCTAACTCCTTAAAAAGAGTCAGATCAAAACAAAAAGTACACCATTAGAACCGCCTGGTCCGAAACCCCTGTACAGGAAACTTTCTGTCATTTGGCTTGAAACGCTAGGGAAATATATTGGCTTGAAAATCAACAAAATTGACTTTAACCACGTTATTCTCCACAAACGGCATATTTTTTTCTTCTTTTCCACAGATAGCTTGGCACTGGAAAATCGTTTAATAGCTCATTTCAAAGGAAATTAATTGGATTAAAAATCTTTAGTAACTAAAGTTAATTATTTCTAAAAGAGAATAAATTTTTCCACCAAAAACTGCATTTTTGATGTCTTTTCATGCTGCAGTCGTTTCAAAGATATTTGATTTTTGTACATAAATGATAATTGTATATCAGCGGTAATATTTGGACCCACACCTCCGAAGAGACTGGTGGCTATCCGGGATGCAGCAGTAGCTAGCAACCTAGTAAGAGACGATCACGTCCAATGTTAAGAAATAAAAAAAACCCTAACTCCTTACAAAGAGTCAGATTAAAACAAAAAGTACACCATTAGAACTGCCTGGTCCAAAACCCCTGTACAGGAAACTTTCTGTCATTTGGCTTGAAAAGCAAGGGAAATATATTGGCTTGAAAATCAACAAAATTGACTTTAACCACGTTATTCTCCACAAACGGCATATTTTTTTTCTTCATTTCCACAGATAGCTTGGCACTGGAACATTGTAGAGTGTTCAATAGCTCATTTTAAAGGAAATTAATTGGATTAGAAATCTTTAGTAACTAAAATAAATTATTTCTAAAAGAGAATAAATTTTTCCACCAAAAACTGCATTTTTGATGTCTTTTCATGCTGCAGTCTTTTCAAAGATATTTGATTTTTGTACATAAATGATAATTGTATACCAGCGGTAATATTTGGACCCACACCTCCGAAGAGACTGGTGGCTATCCGGGATGCAGCAGTAGCTAGCAACCTAGTAAGAGACGATCACGTCCAATGTTAAGAAATATAAAACCCCATAGCTCCTAAAAAAGGAGTCAGATCAAAGAAAAATACACCATTAGAACTGCCTTATCCGAAACCCCTGTACAGTAAACTTCTTGTCCCTTGGCTTGAACAGCAAGGGAAATATATTGGCTTGAAAATCAAGAAAAGTGGCAGCTACTACAAAATTCTGCCTAAACGGGATATTTTTATTTCTTTTCCACAGATAGCTTGGCACTGGAACATCGTAGAGATTTGTTCAATGGCTCAGTGTGCTTTTTTTTCAATTGCTCTCTCAATTTGCTCTCTCAATTTTCTCAATTGTCTCAATTAGTGTGCTTTTTGTTCAATTCTTCTCTCAATTTGCTCTCTCAATTTTCGCATCTCGATACGCCTTGTAGGCTAAATACCTTTGATTTTCTTTTTTCAAGATGTTGTCTCTGTTTTTTTGTATAGTACTGTTTTTCTAAATTATTTACATTAAAAGACGATCCCTGAAACAACAAACCATTCCATACATTCGACTTAGTTAGCTACTTGATTGTTTGAGTTTCGTCTCTTACTATTTAAAAGAAGAAAAAAGCCGTAGGCTTTTTCCTTTTTGTATTTATAGTTAAAAAACGAACTCAAGCCGAAAGAAACTGAACCCTGTGGTTCATTCATCTGGGTTGCAGCGATAGCTAGCAACCTAGTTAGAGACGATGACGTCCAATGTTAAGAATTATAAAAACCCATAACTCCCAAAAATAAGACTCAGATCAAAACAAAAAGTAAACCATTAGAACCGCATTGTCCAAAACACCTGCATATGAAACTTTCTGTTCCTTGGCTTGAACAGCAAGGAAAATATATTTGCTTGAGAATCAAGAAACGTAGCAGCTACTACAGCATTCTGCTTAAACAGGATATTTTTTTTCTTTTTTCTTTCTTTTCCACAGATAGCTTGGCACTGGAACATCGTAGAGGGTTGTTCAATAGCTCATTTCAAAGGAAATTAATTAAGTTATAAACCTTTTGTAACTAAAACAAATTATTTTTAAAACAGAATAAATTTTTCCACTAAAAACTGCATTTTTTATGTCTTTTCATACTGCAGTCTTTTCAACGATATTTGATTTTAAAGCAATCAAACAGTATGTATTAAAGTTATATTACTCCTTGTAAGAGACCATAGCTAAACAACCTAGTAAGAGACGATCAATCTCGTCCAAAGTTAAGAAATATAAAAACCCATAACTCCTGAAATTCTTGTATAGTAAGAGCAACTCGTCTCAATAGTAACCGAAACTTTTTACATTAAAAAACAATCATTGGATATTACATAAAGCATCGGCGTGTTTCATTATAAATTATATCCGGGTTGCAGCGGTAGCTAGCAACCTAGTAAGAGACGATCACGCCCCATAGTAAATACTAAAGTAACCCATAACTCCTGAAAACAGAGTCAGATCAAAACAAAAAGTACTCCATTAGAACCGCCTTGTCCAAAACCCTTATAAAGGAAACTTACCACCCTTTGGCTTGAATAACAAAGAAAATATATTAGCTTGAAAATCAAGAAAATTTACTTTAACCACGTTATTCTCCACAAACGGGATATTTTTCTTTATTCTTCTTCTTCTTTTCCACAGATAGCTTGGCACTGGAACATCGTAGAGAGTTGTTCAATTGCTCATTTTAAAGGAAATCTCTAGATCTAGGGCTATTTGTACTTATTTTTTTTTATTAATTATTTTTTACGAGAATATATATTTATTTATGAGAGGCAGCCTGGCCGAGTGGTCCAAGGCACTGGTGTTAGCCACCAGTCTCTTTGGAGGCGTGGGTTCAAATCTTACCGCTGGTATACGATTATGTTTGAACGACTGCAGTGTGAAAAGACATCAAAAATGCAGTTTTTGCTGGAAAAACTTATTCTCTTTTAGAAATAATTTATTTTAGTTAGTATAGATTTTTAACCCAATTAATTTCCTTTAAAATGTGCCATTGAACAACTATCTACGATGTTCCAGTGCCAAGCTATCTCTGGATACAAAAAAAATATCCCGTTTAGGCAGAATGTTGCAGTAGCTGCCACTTTTCTTGATTTTCAAGCCAATATATTTCCCTTGCTGTTCAAGCCAAGGGACAAAAAGTTTACTATACATGGGTTTCGGGGTAGGCGGTTCTAATGGTGTACTTTTTGTTTTGATCTGACTCCTTTTTTAGGAACTATGGGTTTTTATATTTCTTAACATTGGACGTGATCGTCTATTACTAGGTTGCTAGCTACCGCTGCAACCCAGATAACAAATGTTACCGCTGGTATAAGATTATGATTTATGTACAAAAATCAAATATCTTTGAAAAAACTGCAGTATGAAAAGACATCAAAAATGCAGTTTTTAGTGGAAAAATTTATTCTCTTTTAGAAACAATTTATTTTAGTTACAAAAGATTTTTAATCCAATTAATTTGCAGAAGGAAAGGTTCGGAAGAAAGCTTATTTCATTAAAGATTGACTTCCTGATTTTTCCTAATTTTTTAATATTTGACTGTTTTCGTTAGTTTTTACTTAACCGGCTCATACAATCATATTTTAATTTCTCTGGCCTTAGTACTTTGAATCATTCTGCATAGGAATAGTTTGAAGATAGAAAGAAGGAAAGCTGCAGAGGACAGCTACTTTCTCTAAAGATTGACATCATAATTCCTTCTGATTTTTTTATTATTTTAATTGTGTTGTTAGTTTCTGCTTAACTGGTTCAAACAATTATTTTTTAATTTCACTGTCCTTGGTACTTTGAATCATTCAGCATAGGAATAGTTTGAAGGCAGAAAGAAGGAAAGGTTTGGAATAAAGCTTCTTTCATTAAAGATTGACTTCCTGATTTTTCTTAATTTTTCAATATTTGAATATTATTGTTAGTTTCTACTTAACCGACTCATACAATCATATTTTATTATCACTGTCCTTGATACTTTGAATCATTCTGCATAGGAATAGTTTGAAGGCAGAAAGAAGGAAAGCTTCTCAGGAAAGCTACTTTCACTAAAGATTGACATCCTGATTCTGTCTATTGTTTTAATATTTGAGTTGTATTTTTAGTTTCTACTTAACTGGTTCAAACAATCATATTTTAATTTCACTGTCCTTGGTACTTCAAATCATTCCGTATATATAAAGTTTTAAGGCAGAAAGAAAGAAAAGCTTAATTTAGCAATGTTATCTAGGATCAACGATAAGTACTAATATCATTTTCGGTATGCCGCTAGGACTTTTATTGTACATATTAGCACTATTCTTTTTTTCTTTTTCTGACTTGGATTCTCTTTAGACTTGGAAAACTATTTTTTATTAGTACGGATGTATCAATGGTACTCTATGCTTGCACTTAGACACTACGCATATGTCCCAATGGTACTCTTTGGCTAGTTATCGACACTACCTAGTTTATTGTATAAATTAAATCAGTGATTTTCACACATTGGAAGGATAAGCACCGGAGTCACATTTAAAAAAGTAAAAATGAATTATTCGAGGAAAGTGTATGCACGTGATAAAATTATCGTGGCGTTGAATGCTGACAAGGAGAAGTATTTGAACTAAGAAACAAGTACAAGTGGTAACACTATCGGAAATGTATGCACATGTTTTCATGACAGTGAGAGTTTAGATTTCTTTGGAGCACCCAAAGCATTCTACAATAGTTATGGTGGATATGTGAGAGTGAGATATCCGGAGATGATACTCTTCAAAGAGAATGTCAACATGAAATAATAGTTTACGATGAGAGGCAACTTCTTGCTTATTGTTCTGATAATACGTTACCTATTGATAGATCCTATCGTCATCTTTCTGGTATTAGTATTCAACAGAAGGTAAAAAGAAGACAGGCATACTCTTCTAGCAACATTATAAGCCATATCATGTCTACGTGCCAGAATTGTTATCTATGTGCAAATATTGAATTGGTTTCGTCTTTATTTCTTCTTTTTTTGCTTTGATATTCACCCCTAACACTCTCACACTAAAAATAGCAGAAACTTTATCAAGTTTACTGTGAACCCAAATTTTGCTTAGAAAGAGCCATATAGATTTTTTTTCTCTAGTTTGAGATTACCTTTTATTATATTTCATCTCAACCTAATTATCAAGTCTTATACAAACTGTCATAAATTGTAGATGAATAAATATTTATAACAGTATCTTTTTTATTATATACATAGCAGCTTTAACACAAAAAGAAACTTTTTTTTAATTTATCTAAAAATATAAATGAATTATTGTTCTATCTGCAACGTATTATATTTCATCCATCTTTCTGAATAACAACGTACCATCCGGTAAATCTTATATCAAACTAATTCTAGGGAAAAAAAACTATCAGATTTATTTATAAGAAAAATTTATATTTCAAGACATTTAGATTTCCTACAAATTCCATTATGATAAGACAAAGGTGATTTTTATTATTTTAGGAAAATTTTTCAATTACGCTAATTAATAGTATATGTTGCTTCTACAATTTTACATTTCCTTCTTTCTCTTTTAATGAATGACCTCCCATTTCTAGTCCCAAATTTGCTGCCCTTAACTAGATTTGTGCTTGCCCTTAATCCCTTAACTTGACACAGATACTTTTCCAAAATTTCTACTAAAATTCATAATATTCGTTAATTTGCTAAATCGATAAGTTTATGCCAGAAGCCCTCAATTTCACCATTACTCCTTAACTCACGCAATTACGATCAAAAATATTTATCACATTTCTCAAGTCTTCATTGCTTAGATACCTCAATATTTTTTCAGCACATATATATGGTAACTTGGCATAGCCGTTGAGGCTTCTATTGGCCGACTCAAGAAACTCATTCCTTTTCATACCCTTTCTGAAGTTACGCTTTAGCATGCTAGCATATAATGGAAACTCTATTTCGTATTTTAATGTGTTTGATACTTCCATTACATTTTCATTCCTCATGTATGCTGCTAAAGACCTTTCTCCTTTTGAAAAAATGTCATAAAAAGATATAGTGGAATTAACAATTTTCTTTCTTTTCATGTTGGCTAGTTCTACCTCACATCGATCCCGAAAATCCCCTTCATCCTCATAAAAATCAATACAGCCGATAAGATCCAAATAGCTCTTTATAAAACTCATTTCTTCATGATAAATTTCATTTCTTTGACATAAATATAAATTTGCTGCTTTCATTTTTATTATGTGGTATATAATATGCAAATTAATCTTCATCTTCTCAAAATGGTAAAAATGATATGGATCATGTATATAATCAGGTATCTTATTAAGAACTAACATACGCCTGGCACACCTGATATTTATGTCAGATCCATATTCCAGAAGAATTTTAGCAGATTGCTCACTCGGGAATAAACAAGCAACATGAAGAGCTGTTCTCCCATATTTGTCTCTAGAGTTAACTCTAGCACCGTGTTCTAGCAATATTTTCAGAGTATGGAAGTGTCCTTTTGTAGCAGCTTTATGAAGTGGAGTTTCATCCTTATCTGTTCTTGCATTGACATCAGCTCCATTTTTAAAAAGATAATCAACAATTCGTGATTCACTCGTGAATAAACAAGCAATATGAAGAGCTGTTCTCCCATCTTTGTCTCTAGAGTTAACTCTAGCACCGTGTTCTAGCAATAATTTCAGAGTATGGAAGTGTCCTCCAGTAGCAGCTTTATGAAGTGGAGTCTCATCCTCATCTGTTCTTACATTAACATCAGCTTCATTTAAACAGCAACATGAAGCTGCTGTAGCTGCTGTATAAACAGCAATATGAAGAGCTGTCAGCCCTCTGTCACACATGATATTTATGCTAGATCCATATTACAGAAGAATTTTAGCAGATTGCTCACTCGGGAATAAACAAGCAATGTTATGAAGAGCTGTTCTCCCATATTTGTCTCTAGAGTTAACTCGAGCACCGTGTTCTAGCAAAATTTTCAGAGTATGGAAGTGTCCTCTAGTAGCAGCTTTATGAAGTGGAGTTTCATCCTCATCTGTTCTTGCATTGACATCAGCTCCATTTTTCAAAAGATAATCAACAATTTGTGATTCACTCGGGAATAAACAAGCAATATGAAGAGCTTTTCTCCCAGGTTTGTCTCTAGAGTTAACTCTAGCACCGTGTTCTAGCAATAATTTCAGAGTATGGAACTGTCCTCCAGTAGCAGCTTTATGAAGTGGAGTATCATCCTCATCTGTTCTTACATTAACATCAGCTCCATTTTTCAAAATATAATCAATAATTCGCGGGCATCCATGTGAAGCTGCTATATGAATTACACTGAACCCGTTACGGTTTCTTAAACTAACATCAGCTCCATGCTTACAGAGTAATTCTGTGATTTTAAAATCGTCATTTCTTACTGCTGCGTAAAGTGGAGTTTCACCATCAATGACTTTTGCATTGATCCTAGCACATTTATCTAAAACCATCTTAAAAAGTTCTACATCACCCATTTGAATTGCCAAATGAAGTGGTGAGGTGTAAATTGTAGAAGGCATTCCATTTTCAAAGTTAACTTTACAGTCGTGATGTAAAAGTAATTTAGCAATAGCTATATGCTTGTTTATCAAAGCTTCACAAAATAATTCGTATCCATCTGACCATTCTTTTGAGTAAGACAGCCCATAAGAGTAGATCAATTCCTTAGCTCTTTCTAGGTCTCCATCACGAACTGCATCACTTAAACTAGTGCTTACTACCTGCTTGGCTAATTTTTTCCTTTTCCTACTTAATTTCCTATTTAAAACTCCATCAACTGACATTTTATATTCTTTTCTTTCTGTAAGTTAAAGGCAAATAAAAAACTTGTTGAAATCTGTGCAATATATCGGGAAGATGACGTCATGACTTTTGTACTCCTATGATGTGTATCCCCTCTGAAATGATTTTAAATTAAAATTACGTCAAATATTTGCAAGTAATGGATCACACCACAGTATTACATCATACTACTTGTATTGATTGTCGAATGTGTCACCTGGATTTGTTTGACCTTTTACACCTATTCACAGAGAGTGAGTAGCCTCTTATTAGCGTCTGGAAAAAACCTGTTACGCAACTCTGTTAGCTACTTAGCTGCTAAGTTAGTAAGGTGCTCGGAAAAACCCTTTTACATAACTTTGCTATTAACTCGACTGTCAAATTAGTAAGATGATTGGAAAAAACCCTATTACATAGCTTGGCTAGTAACTTGGCTGTCAAAAAAGTGAAATAGTTAGAAAACCCTGTAACATAACTTGGCTAATACCTTGGCTGTTAGACTAGTAAGATGTTTGGAAAAACCCTATTACTCAACTTGGCTAGTAACTTTTAACCACGTTATTCTCCCCAAACGGGATATTTTTTTTCTTTCTTTCTTTTCCACAGATAGCTTGGCACTGGAACATCGTAGATAGTTATTCAATGGCTCATTTTAAAGGAAATTAATTGGGTTAAAAATCTATAGTAACTAAAATAAATTATTTCTAAAAGAGAATAAATTTTTCCCCAAAAAACTGCATTTTTGATGTCTTTTCACACTGCAGTCTTTCAAAGATATTTGATTTTTGTATATAAATCATAATCGTATACCAGCGGTAAGATTTGAACCCACGCGTCCGAAGAGACTGGTGGCTAACACCAGCCCCTTGGACCACTCGGCCAATCTGCCTCTCAAAATTAAATATATGTGATTACAGTAAAGAATAAACTTCTAGCCCATAGTAACTAAAATAAGATTATAATTTAAGACTCAAACAAGTAATTTTTTTGCTTTGGTATTATCTACCTAGTTTATTTAATCATAAACCGGGTTGTAGCGGTAGCTAGCAACCTTGGAAGAGACGATCACGTCCAATGTTAAGAAATATAAAAACCCGTAACTCCTAAAAAAGATTCAGAGAAAAACAAAAAGTACACCATTAGAACCACCTTGTCCAAAACTCCTGTATAGGAAACTTTTTATCCCTTGGCTTGAACAGCAAGGGAAACATATTGGCTTGAAAATCAAGAAAAGTGGCAATTACCGCAACATTCTGCCTAAACGGCATATTTTTTTTTCTTTCTTTTGCAAAGATAGCTTGTCACTGGAACATCGTAGAGAGTTGTTACATGGTTCAATTTAAACTACACTAAAAGACGATCAAGGGAATAACATACCACTGCATACATTGGACTTAGTTAGCTACTTAATTGCTTGAGATTTTTCTCTTAGTATTTCAAAGAAGAAAAAGCCGTAAGCTTTTTCCTGTTTGTAATGATATAGCATATCCGGGTTGCAGCGGTATCTAGCAACCTAGTAAGAGACGATTACGTCCAATGTTAAGAAATATAAAAACCCATAGCTCCTAAAAAAAGGGTCAGATCAAAAGAAACAAAAGAAACAAAAAGTATACCATTAGAACCGCCTTGTCCGAAACCCCTATGTAGGATACTTTCTGTCCCTTGGATTGAACAGCAAGGGAAATAAATTGGCTTGAAAATCAAGAAAAGTGGCAGCTACTACAACATTCTGCCTAAACGGGATATTTTTATTTTCTTTTCCACAGATAGCTTGGCACTGGAACATCGTAGAGATTTGTTCAATGGCTCATTTTAGAGGAAATTAATTGGGTTAAAGATCTAATGCAACTAAAATAAATTATTTCTAAAAGAGAATAAATTTTTCCACTAAAAACTGCATTTTTGATGTCTTTTCTTACTGCAGTCTTATCAAAGAGGTTTGATTTTTGTACATAAATCATAATCGTATACCAGCGGTAAGATTTGACCCCACGCCTCCTAACAGAAAGGTGGCTAACACCAGTGCCTTTGACCACTCGGCCACGATGCCTCTCATAACGATATATGTGAATCCGGGTTGCAGCAGTAGTTAACAACCTATTAAGAGACAATCAGTTCTATGCTAAAAAATATTATTACATTAAACGACGATCATTGGAAAAATTAACCGTGACATACGTTGGAATTAGTTAGCTACTTGATTGTTTGAGGCCCATCATTTACTATTTCAAGAAAGTTTGTAATCTGGTTATTTTTAATGGTTAATGGTTTTCCGGGTTGTTATAATAAAGAAAGACCTCTTGCCATTACTAAATTTTATGCGCGACTTAATTATAGTATAGGTTAGTAATCCGGGTTGAAGCGGTAGCTAGAAACCTAGTAAGAGACGATCACGTCCAATGTTAAGAAATATTAGACCGTCATCAGTAGTAAAACTAAACTAAATTATCTAAGCACATTTCAAGATTACAAATTACATAATTCCTCCCCCCCCAGGAGTTATTGTATCGGTTTTACATCTATGACGCATAGAACATTGAAAAATCAACATAACAAAGTATAATACACCCATTGCAATGAGTCTATCTACTAGGTTTAAGATAACTCTAAAACCAATTTACCGAAATCCACATTTATATTGAATAATACAGATCCTTTATATAATACAAACAGAAAAAACTGATTTTCCAAGTTGTTCAAGGTGGAAAACTGTAATCCTTCTATGTAGGTCTTCGACCATGTTGATTCTAATGGTATACTTTTCATTTTAATCTAACGCCATTTTCGAGGGTCTTAGGCTTTTTTTGAAATCATCATAAATTTTTTTCGCAATGAATTTTTACTTTTTAAGTTACGAGAATAAAAAAGATAATTTTATACTTGCTTTTTTTATATTACGAGATTACTCTAAACAATACATACCATTTCTGGATCAGTGTCAGAAGGCAATTTTTCTCATTAGGGAGTTTGTTTAAAAAACTTATTTTTTCAATTTTCAGTTATCTTGGGGTTAGTTTGCCGTTTACTAGGTTTTCTTAACAAATTTTTTTACTTTTTGGTCTATTGTCCGCGGCTCACCATTTACAAGGTTGCAGGCAAAGCTGTAACCGTGATTTAGAATTTGCTCTTTACTAAAATGGTTCAAAATGTATTTTTGTTCAAACGAATTGTGTTTTTTAATTATTGTAAATTTACATTTTTTTGTCATCCTATAGGCTGTTTTACGTACTATGTATAATTGACGATACAGATTAGGGAATCATTAATATGAAACTGGTATTATTTTATATTAGCTAAATTTAATCAGGTTTAATTTTCAAAAATTAATATTCTAATCAAAGGAAATGTTCGAAAACTGAAAAAGTTGTGGTGAAAAAATGAGTACTTCAACTTGTAAAATTAGTTTAGGAGGGACATTACGCAAAGAACTTGTTCTGAGAATATATAATAAAGCCTTTTGAAAAGTATTGCTTGATGTTGGGGTATGCAAAAGGCCGTAAAGTAAAGTTGTGGGTGAAAAGGATGAGTACTTCAACTTGTAGAATTTGTTTAGGAAGGACATTACGTAAAGAACTTGTTCTGAAAAGATATAATAAAGCCTTTTGAAAAGTATTGCTTGGTGTCGGGGTGTGCAAAAAGTCGTAAAGTAAAGGTGTGGGTGAAAAGGATGAGTATTTCAACTTGTAAAATTGGCTTAGGAAGGACATTACTTAAAGAACTTGTTCTGAAAAAAATATAAAAGCCCATTGAAAAGTATTGTATGATGTTAGGGTGTGCAAATAGCAGTAAGGTCATGTTGTGGTGAAAAAGATGAGTACTTCAAGTTGTAAAATTGGTTTAGGACGAACATTATGTAAAGAATGTGTTTTGAAAGATATAATAAAGCCTTTTGAAAAGTATTGCTTGGTGTTGGTGTGTGCAAAAAGTCTCAAAGTAAAGTTGTGGTGAAAAAGATGAGTACTTCAACTTGTAAAATTGGCTTAGGAGGGATATTAAGAAAAGCACTTGTTCTGAAAAAATATAATAAAGCCTTTTTGATAGTATTTCATGTTGTTGGGGTGTACAAAAAGTCGTAAAGTAAAGTTTTGTGTGAAAAGGATGAGTACTTCAACTTGTCAAATTGGCTTAGGAAGGCCATTATGTAAAGAATTTCTTCTAATAAGATATAATAAAGCCTTTTGAAAAGTATTGCTTGATGCTGGGGTATGCGAAAAGTCGTAAAGTAAAGTTGTGGGTGAAAAGGATGAGTACTTCAACTTGTAAAATAGGTTTAGGAGGGAAATTAAGAAAAGAACTTGTTCTGAAACGATTTAATAAAACCTTTTGAAAATTATTGCTTGGTGTTGGGGTGTGCAAAAAAGTCGTAAAGTAAAGTTGTGGGTGAAAAGAATGAGTACTTCTACTTGTAAAATTGGTTTAGGAGGGACATTACGTAAAGAACTTGTTCTGAAAAAATATAATAAAGCCTTTTGAAAAGTATTGTATGATGTTAGTGTGTGCAAAAAGCTGTAAGGTCATGTTGCGGTGAAAAAGATGAATACTTCAAGTTGTAAAATTGGTTTAGGAAGGACATTATGTAAAGAACTTGTTCTGTAAGATATAATAAAGCCTTTTGAAAAGTATTGCTTGGTGTTGGGGTGTGCAAAAAGTCATAAAGTAAAGTTGTTGTGAAAAAGATGAGTACTTCAACTTGTAAAATTGGTTTAGGAGGGACATTAAGAAAAGAACTTTTTCTGAAAAGATATAATAAAGCCTTTTGAAAAGTATTGCTTGGTGTTGGGGTTTGCGAAAGGTCATAAAGTAAAGATATGGGTGAAAAGGATGAGTGTTTCAACTTGTGACATTGGTTTACGAAGGACATTACGTAAAGAACTTGTTCTGAAAAGATATAATAAAGTCTTTTGAAACGTATTGCTTGATGTTGGGGTATATAAAAAGTCGTAAAGTAAAGTTGTGGTGTAAAAGATGAGTACTTCAACTTGTAAAATTGGTTTAGGAAGGACATTGTGTAAAGAACTTGTGCTGGAAGATATAATAAAGCTTTTTGAATAAAGCATTGTAAAATAGGTTTAGGAGGGATATTAAGAAAAGAACTTGTTCTGAAAAGATATAATAAAGACTTTTTAAAAGTATTGCTTGGTGTTGGGGTGGGCAAAAAAGTCATAAAGTAAAGGTTTGGGTGAAAAAGATGAGTACTTCAAGTTGTAATATTGGTTTATGAAGGACATTAAGTAAATAAATTGTTCTGAAAAGAAATAATAAAATCTTTTGAAAAGTATTGTTTGATGTTGGACTATGCAAAAAGTCGTAAAGCAAAGTTTTGGTGTAACGGATGAGCACTTCAAGTTCTAAATTTGGTTGAGGGTGGACATTACGTAAATAACTTGTTCTGAAAAGATATAATAAAGCCTTTTGAAAAGTATTGCTTGATGCGGGGGTGTGCAAAAAGTCGTAAAGCAAAGTTTTGGATGAAAAGGATGAGTACTTCAACTTGTAATATTGGTTTAGGAAGGACTTTACGTAAATAACTTGTTCTGAAAAGATATAATAAAGCCTTTTGAAAAGTATTGCATGATGTTAGGGTTTGCAAAAAGTTGTAAGGTAAAGTTGTGGTGAAAAAGATGAGTACTTCAAGTTGTAAAATTGGTTTAGGAACGATATTATGTAAAGAACTTGTTCTGAAAGATATAATAAAGCTTTTTTGAAAAGTATTGCTTGATGTTGGAGTATGCAAAAAGTCGTAAAGCAAAGTTGTGGTGAAAAAGATGAGTACTTCAACTTGTAAAATTATCTGAATAGGGACATTACGTAAATAACTTGTTCTGAAAAGATATAATAAAGCCGTTTGAAAAGTATTGCTTGGTGTTGGGGTTTGCAAAAAGTCGTAAAGTAAAGTTGTGGGTGAAAAGGATGAGTAATTCAACTTGTAAAATTGGTTTAGGAAGATTACTTTTATATTGCTATATATTGGACTTTTTTTTTAACTAAGTTAAGAACGCAAGTTAAGTAAGGTGTAAAATCTTTTCTACAATCTGGAAAACTGTTGCAAATCACCTTTCAGCAAATTCCAATTTGTAATTAAAATTGAAAGCCAATTATTAAAATCATCAATGATTGATGCAATAAATTGATTTTTATTATAAGAGATACAAAATATGTTAATGAAAAAACTTACATTTCATACAACTTCTATAAACAGAGTTCTCTTCTTTCATGTAACGTTTCACAGTTTAAATAATTCACAAAGGAATTTAAGAGAAAATACAAAAGCCATCTGAATCGCTTTGTGTACTCTCGTTTGGCCTATCGCATATAAACAAGAAGCTATGGGCTATAGTAAATATAGATTCACCCATTTTTCTAGGGCAATGATGAAAAAAAGGCTAAGACGGCTAGTCCTTGTTTGAAAAAGAAGGGTGAAAGATTATTAAAGTCCTTAAGGATTAGCTACTGTCCTTGGATCAGATTTGGATTTTTATAAATTTGTCTTTTGAATAGTTTACACAATACATCTATGGAAAGCGTCTATAGTTTCTTTTATAGTGTAAACTAATACCTATATGCACAGTGAATAAATATTTTATAAGTTTTAAACAGGCTTTTTAGGTTATATGTATAAGTACATTCTTTTAATTATTTTAGTAGCAATATGATTCAAGCCATCTTCTGAACTAAGCAAAATGTTGAAGCAATTCTTGCTTTATTGCATTCTGTTAGACTGGAAGCAGCAACTCTAGTTTGTCATTGGCATAACCAAAAGGAGGACACCTACCCTGGGTACAATCTTTGAGGGGTACCAACTGAGGCTGTTTTTTTTTGTCAAAACTATGATCTTAGTTATTTTTAATTTTGGTAATGAAGGTGTAGGGGGGACGATTACTGTTCCTGGACACTGAAAACCCTAATTATGACTCTGTAGTTCATCAGATGTGAGATATTTCCTTTCACGTTCATAGTAACGCCAATTTGAAAAAAAAAATCAGCCAAATTTTATTCAGCCTAAAATTTAACATGCACAGTGGCGTAAATTCACGAAAATATGAGGGTTAACAATTTTTTTTTGCTTGGGGGGGGGGGTGTTTGTTCTTTTTTTGAAAATGCCAAAAAATGTTTTTCAATGAGAATACCAAAAAATATATTTTTAAAAATCTACAGTGGGGCAAAAATCTAGAGGGACGAAAGTTGAAAAGAGCAAATAAATTTAACTGTAAAATATATTTGACTGGTCTATTAGAAAAACATCCAACTCAATCATTGAGGCAGAGGACAAGCAACAAAAATAAATAATTACAGGGAACAATTTACTTCCTCTCGGATCAAATGTCTATAGCGAACGAGTCTGTAACAAAATGGCACTAATTCACGAAAAGGTAATGGGGGCCTTTCAGTTTTTCAATAAATGAACAAAAAGGGTCGTTTCAAAATCTTGGGGGGATTTTTTTTCATGAAAGTACAAAAAAGGCATGTTTAAAAGTCTAAGGGACATTTTTAAATATAAGTTAAATTAGATCAGTTAAATTAAATTAGATCGTACACGCTAAAGCAGTGGTTATAAGGTATTGAAAGCCTTTTCAAATATCGAGACTTTAATACAAGAGAAGAAATTCGTTATTTGTTCATATTTTTTTTAGCAAGAGGCACTTCATATGGAAGGGTTATTGTAAAAGCTTCAAATGGGGCTCACTGGAATGGAAATCGAGAGTTCTAGTGCCTTTTTTTAAGAGTCAAAAGAGATTGAAGTGCAACTATCTCCTCCCCTCCGACGCCTTTTCCCCCCAAGCCTATCCGATAAAAACTTCGAGATTTTCATTTTGTTAAGAAGTTGAAACATCAGATAATAAAACTCCGGGGTCCACTCAAACCCCTAGAGCCCGGGACAAGTGTGCTAAGTTATGCCCCAGGGGCATAAAACGTTTTTATGTAAAGAAGAGTAGTATGAACTTCAGAGGTGGCTTATTTGACTAGAAATGGAAAGCTTTACTTAGCTTTTTGTGAGCCAAATAGGATCGAAGGTAGTGTTGTAACTGGTAAAATTGGTCATGGTAAAATTTGGTATTTTACTGTAATTTTACGGACCCCTATAAAATTGGTATTTCATATATACATGTAATATACACGTAATTTATGTATTTTATGTAACTTACGTATTTTACGTAACTTACGTATTTTACGTTTTTACCGTTATTTTACATAATTTACTGACAAATTTTAAGACGTCTTGCAATTTTCATCATAGGCAGCGTGCTAGCGCTGCCTAAGTAAAGAACGATGTGGGCACAATATGTTTTTTTTTCTCCATACCCGGGCACTTCAAATCAAAGGAGTTGTAGTAGAAACTTTGAAAAGGGCTCATTCGATTTAAAAATGGAGTGGCTAGTGCCTTTTTTAATAGCCGAAACTGATTGGAGGGCAACTAGCTCCCCCCCCCCCCCACCTACACCCATCATTTCCCTACAAACACATCCAATCAAAATTTTCAGATAGCCATTTTGTTCAGCGTAGTTGATTTCTAGATAGAGAATATATTTATGAGGAGGACAATCACCCACAGCCCTCAGGGTAAGGATTATAAGCTATGCCCTGGCGGCATATAAGGTTTTTATAGAAAGTGTTGTCGTAGAAACTTCAAAAGGGGCTCATTCGATTGGAAATTCAAAGGGCTAGTGCCCTTTTTAATAGTCGAAAGTGATTGGAGGGCAACTAGCCTCCCCTCCCCCCACGCCCAGTATTCCCCCAGACAAAATCAATCAACATGTTTAGATAGTTATTTTATTCAACGTAGTTGAAAGTTTTGGAAATTAGGTCTTTAAGGATGACAGCCCCGTCCCCAGCATCCCTCAGGACAAGGGTTTGTAAGTTGTGTCTTGGGGGCATATAAAGTTTTTATTGAACGTGCTGTCGTAGAAACTTCAAATGGGCTCATTAAATTGGAAATTGAAAGGGCTAGTGTCTTTTTTAATAGTTGAAAGTGATTGGATAGTGACAAACGCCCCTCTCTTTATTAATTTATTAATTTTTTCCTTTAGAGCAGGACACCTCGTACGGAAGAAGTTGTCGTGAAAGTTTCGAAAAGGGCTCATTCAATTGGTAATCGGAGTGGCTTGTGCCCTTTTTAATATTCGAAATTGATTGCATGGCGACTAACACCCCTTCCACACCAACCTTTTCCCGAAACACATTCAATCAAAATTTTGAGACAGCCATTTTGTTCAACGTAGATGATTGCCAGATAGAAATTATGTTCTTGAGGACAGTCCCCCACAGCCCTTAGGGCAAGGGTGGTAAGTTATGCCCTGGAAGCATATAAGGTTTTTATAGAAGGTGTTGTCGTATAAACTTTAAAAAAAGGCTCGTTCGAATGGAAATTCAAAGGGCTAGTGCCTTTTTAAATAGTCAAAAGTGATTAGAGAGCAACTAACCCCCCTCTCATGCCCTCCTTTTTCCCAAAAACATCTAACCTAAACTTTGAGATAGCCATATTATTCAACGTAGTTTTAAGTTCTGGAAATTAGGTCTTTGAGGATGACAACCCCCCACAGAGCCCTCAGGGCAAGGGTCGTATATTATGCCCTGGGGGCGTATAAGGTTTTTATTGAAAGCGTAGAAACTTCAAAAGGGCTCATTCAATGGGATATCAAAAGTGCTAGTGCCTTTTTTTAATACTTGAAAGGGACTTGAGAGCGACAAACGCCCCTCTCACGCCCACCATTTTCCCATACACAACCAATAAAACTCATGAGACAGCCATTTTGTTTCACGCAGTTCAAAGTTCAGGAAATGATACCCATGAGCAGGACATTCTCCCCACAGTCTTCAGGGCAAGGGTTATAAGTTATGCCTTGGGGACATATAAGGTTTTTGTTGAAATCTTTGTCGTAGAAACTTGAAAAAGGACTCATTCGATTGGAAATTCAAAGGTCTAGTGCCTTTTTCAATAGTCGAAAGTGATTTGAGGGCAACTAACCCCCCTCTCACGCCCATCTTTCCTCCAAACACGTCCAATCAATATTTTAAATGGCCATTTTATTGAACGTAGTTGAAAGTTTTGGAAATAAGGTCTTCAAGGATGACCCCCCCTCCCAAAAAAAAATCCTCAGGGCAAGGGTTGTAAGTTATGCCCTAGGGGCTTATAAGGTTTTTATCGAAAGCGTAGAGCCCCCCCCCAGCAGCCCTCCGGGAACAGGTTGTAAGTTATGCCCTGTGGGTATATAAGGTTTTATAGAAGGCGTTGTCGTAGAAACTTCAGAAAAGGGCTTATTCAATTGGAAATTGAAAGGGCTAGTGAATTTTTTAGTAGTTGAAAGTGATTGGAGAGTGACTAACGCCACTCTCATGCCCATATTTTTCCCAAAAACATTCAATAAAAAATTTGAGATATCCATTTTTTTCAACGTAGTTGAAAATTCTGGAAATTAGATCTTTTAGGACGATAAACCCTTCGGAGACCTCAATGCACGGGTTGTAGGTAATACACTGGGGGTATATTCAGTTTATATAGAAAGTTGTAATAGAAATTTCAAAAAGGGCTCCAAAGTAAATGTTGCCACAAGATTAAATCAAAATACACTGTGTTAATGCTAATTCCCAATCAGGCATCTCAGCAGTATCGCAAGAACAACTGAGTGTATTATGTTCAAACTTTCGGGGCTGCTTCTGCTCTTAAAATTTAACCAAATCAAAAAAGCGTAAGGGTATCCTAGCTGTCAAAGAAAGTAAACAGATTTTTTTGCGAATGGCATCAAGTTTTCCGTTTCAGGTCAACTAGAAGAGGTATAAAACTAAATTAGACACTACTATTTGTGTCCAGATTTTTAAAAGGGTGTTTGTTGTTAAATATTGCTGAAAATTTTTCTCCAGTAAACAAATATCAGGTCAAACTATAAATTCTTAAAGGAAAAGATTTAAAGTATTATTTTCTTTTTCTCGGAAAAGACTGTGTCAATATAAAACGAACAGAAATTAATTAAAAAAACTTTTTCCACAAAATAAGTTTTTCAAAGATAAGTAAAGAACTCCATTAAACACAAAATGAGCAAAAATAGAATAAAATAATCTACCAAGCGTTAAACTACCACAAATCAGCATCGATAACTAAATGAAACCCAAAACGAACAGAAATTACAAAAGTAGAAACATTTATATTTTTTTTCAGTAAAGTGCAAATTATGTTCTGGCCTTGGGGAGGCATAGAGGTTACTTATCTTTGAAAAACTTATTTTGTGGAAAAAGTTTTTTTAATTAATAGCGCAAAAGCGCGAAGAGGCTTGCAGAAAAAAGATTGAACATGATTTTGTTTTGTGCATAGCTGTGTTCCCCGGTTTAAAAGGCGGCCCGGTTTAAAAGGCGGTAAAGTTTATAATAGTACATGTGATTACAATTTTAAAATGGGGAAATATTAAATTATATAAATATACATTAGTTCGGTGAACTGCTAAAAACATAAAAGGCTACAAGCTGGATTGACACATGACAAACAAGAAAAAAAACGATAAAACTAAATAGCCGTGAAAATGAGGGTAATATCAGCCAACGGACAAAAGGGAAGCGAATATTATAGAGGCAGATATATCTTCAGTGACTTCCGCCCAGATGTCTTACAGTGTTCAAAAAAAAGAAGGAAAATTAGACTTTTGAAGTAATTCTAACTGAGCTGAAGAAAGACCGAATCAGTCAAACCAAAACATTAACAAACAATATTAGCATAAGTAACTTCTGAAAAAAGAATGATGGATTTCAACTAATAATTTCTACAGAATATTCTGATACCTGCTGTTTAAAAATGGACCGTCGTCCTCTAGCCACGGGCTCCTGGGTCTCTTTTTGAAGCTTATCAGCTTTCGTTTTCTTTATAGATACCATGCTGTTTTGAATCAATAGACTCTTTTTTCGTCTTTGGGGTCTTTTGGATTCTTCGTCTTGGCTATTTTCTTCCTTTTCTTCCTTGATTTGAATTTCACCTGAGGTCTCAACTTTAACCACAGTGGATTCAGACGCCATTGTTGGGTCTTCTTCTTTTAAAACTTCACTTTCTTTTCTTAAATCACTTTGTGTCTCTTTATCATTTATAGCTCCAGACTTACTTCTTTTCTTTTTTTCACCAGGCATGAGTTTTTGCTCAATTAAGGAACACATTCTTAGCAATGGATTAGAGTTAAGTGTTTTTCGTGGAGTACCAATGGGTGTTTTTTCAATCTTTTCTTCAAAACTTTCAAGTTTATTTGCCAATTAGATTGGGCAAGAATTCTCTGCTTAGTGATTGGCTTAGCTTGTCTTCTGACCTAATTATCATTAAAAGTCTGCTCAGGTGATCTGAATTTAAACTGAATAAAATGTTAGCTGAATCCTTTAATTTTAAGTTATTGTAAATTGGGTTTAGAGGAATATCCCCAGTAGCTCTATTTAAAGTAAGGTCTCTTATTCATGGATTTCTTTTTTAGTTCTAATTGCCTTCCTAAAATATTGTGGGAAGTCATTTGCTTCAAATAATAAAGTTGCTTCATCAAAAAGATTACATGATCTGGATTTTTGACCCTGAGGAGGGCCAAAGCAGAATCAATATTATCATTTTTATTTTAAATTTCAAATCTTATAGAAATCTTCAATTCATGCCCTCTTGTCTCTGGGGGTCAGTATTGATCCCCCCCCCCGGAAAATACCCCCACGGAGTATTCTCCCCACCTTCGTGGAAAATTACCCTTATTTTACCCTTGGATAATTCCAGGATTTTCATTAGAAGGGAAATTAAAATTTCTATTCTCCTGTTTAAGTCAGGGGCAATCGTGTTGCGTTATCCATAGTAAAGACCGATAAAGGTTCAATGTATTAATATTTGTTCATTTATTTTTTTCCCAGGGGCACTTTATATGGAAGGAGTGGTCGAAGGAGTTTTGGAGGGGGCTCGGTCAATTGGAAATCGAAATTTCCAGTGCCCTTTTCTAAGATTTATCTTGCTGTTCAACGAATTTCTATCGAATGAGTTGCTACTGACTATAGTTGCCAAAAGAAATTCTTTATTCTAGTTTAACAGCCCTTGTGTTTCAGCATACAGAATTAGCTCTAACGTAGGGACGATGAGAGGCTGGAGGTATAAATTAATATATAATCCACAGGGCTGTATCCAGAATGTTTTTTTAGATGGGGAGGGGGACTTTGGGAGAGGCATGGTCCCCTGAATCAGATTCTTAGTCTAAAGGAAAGGAGCTAGATTTGCATGCGAATCCTGTTGAAGGCAGTCTTAATGACAGAGAAATAGACTGAATATTCCACTCTCATGATCCAGTGCTTAGTCATCAAAGTTTTACAAACCTCTTTTATAATTGTATTCGGTACTTTTATAAATAAATGAAAAATAACAAGCAAATGATATGAGGAATATGGCTGAATACGGCCATTTAAATATGCAAGGCTTTTAGGGTAACATTTCTTACGTTTAAATATAGAAAAAAATATCTAACATGAGTTTACTCCCAACTAATCGTAAATTTATTTATTTATTTTTTCTTGTTATATATTTTTTTTCACAATGGATATCGAAAATCAGGCATCGTCCAATTGCTGAGGTATTACCCTAGGTACAAGCTTACCAAAGGGATAAACTAGACAGTTAATACATTGATGGAACTCTAGATAAAGTGATATTATGTTTTTTAATCCCAGGAAAATCAGAATCATTAGTAGAACAGACCCTAGTACTCCCACGCCCACACCATATATGGGCATAGAGTCCCTAGAGAGAACACCTCTGCTGTCAGTCCCGATCCTACACTATATATGGGCATGGAATCCCCAGGGAGAACACGTTTCCGAGAAATTGATTGCGTAACCTAGCCTCACCTCATGAGCTCGTGACGGGGCACCATATATGGGCATAGCCTCCCAAGGGGAAATGGATTTCTAAAAAATTGATTGCATAATCGATTGGGAATTTTATTGATCTAGGACCCATGACGGGATTCCATTTATGGGCATTGAATACTGAACGGACATCATGCTATCATCTACAATTGACTCTAACACAGAACGGGACATCATTTATTCATGGTTTATTAATATCTGATGGATAATGGCAAGGTCGATTTATTTGTTGTTGTTGTTGTTGTTTGGCCAAGTGTAATGACACTTGGAATGATTTACATAATTGCTAGGGGAATTTTTTGATCTAGGGGAACTAAATTTCCAAGGTCGATTTATTTGTTGTTGTTGTCTGTCCAAGTGCACGCTAGGGAGAATGTTATGATCCAGGAATAGGAAACAGGATCACGTGTCTCCTTCTAAGCAAATCAGAAGGCTGGTTACTTCTCCTTCTAAGCCAATCAGAGGCTCGCTTACATATGGTTTTCCCCATTACATCGCAATTCGCCCTTTAGCGATATATAACAGACATGTATTGTGATGAAATCATCAGAAAGTATTGTGACACAATGGATACAACAAAGAATATTATTGATGAGTTAGAAGCCTTGGCAGCCTAAATTTACCATGTAAGTTCTGTTTTAATATATTTTCATTTTTATTTTCAAAATAAAGTTATTTTCCTTGGTCATCCTCCAGTATATTCAGGTAAATCTCCCCCCGCCCCCTCTAGTACAAACTCCACTATGCTATCTTTATACTCGCTAAAAAACGTAAAATATGTTCTTTTTACCACCTAAACCCCCCTTCTCCCCCCTCTGTTAATGACTGTAATTCTTCCAATGGAAATAATTCCATTTCTCGAAAAAAGTGACTTTTTCACCCATCTGCATTTTCAATGCACCTTTCTGTATCCTAGCAAAAGTGACAACTGACATCCGTCGCTCCGTTGTCATTAAGCCGCTCTGTTTTGACATAAAGCTCCACGCAAGGTTATAATTAGTTTGGCACCCTTTTCCTGTGTGTTTACGATAGCGGTTTAGCCAAAGGGATTGTTTTTCTCCGTCAAATTAAAACAGTTTCAGACAAAAAAAGTTTGCAATAATTAAGCTAGGCCTACGCAACCTGTATTTGGAGGAGCGAAATGAGTTATTCCCCAAAAATAATTGCTAACAAATATTTGTAGGACAATGCTGAAAAGGGGGGAGGGGGACTTCATTGTGTTGGAGAACCCTGCTGTCACATCGGTGCAAGAATGTAACGCCGTCGGCCCGTTCACTCTCCTTTATGCGTTGCCTTCAAGAGCTGCCCCACCTACACAAAGTCAGGAGGTCCAACATGCTTCGCCAGGGCCTTCAGGCACTCAATTACAGCCGGGATATAAAAATGTGAGCATTTGTTTTTACCTAACTTATAGAAATATCTAAACAAACCCATTTTTCATCGCGCTGTAAAAGTGTGTGTGTGTGTGTGTCTCAGAGATATTAAAATATTAACCCCCCGCACAAATCATTGTTTTAGAGGGGTTGTTTGAACAAAATCAAAACCTTCTATATCATCTTTTAGATTTTCGTTAAGTTGGAACTTTCAAAATATATTGAGTAGTGAATATGCTACTGCTATTAAGTGTGTTTCCAAACAATAATAATTCCATTTTTTAAAAACAGTAGGGGTGATTTAGACACTTTGAAAATAAGCTAATTTTTCTTTTTTAGGTCGTTCTGGTTCCATATTCGCCATCTCCCCCCTGCTCGTCAGTTGTTGAAGGAGAGGACGTGCATGTGGAGCTCTCCAACAATTCACTATGGGATGGCATCATTTTACATCAAATTTCAGATAACTATCATGACTTTTAAGCTGTTTATTTTAATATAGATAATAGCGCAGTTGAGCAGGGGGACTTGAGTCCAAACACCTTGCAGCTTTTAGACGATTTTACTCGGGAATTAACAGGGAATCCTCCTTTAGCCCCCAGTAACCTACTTCCGCTTCAATCGAATGAAGTGGTTTCGAACAACTCTATTATTGAACAATGTGGGGGAGGGGTGGTAATAAGAGACAAGAGGGGGAAGGTGACGAGAGGGGTAATATCCAATTTACATCATTCCCTGAATTTCAGCTATCAAACAAAATTTTAAATAGCATAGTTGTCTATACTGCAACTTTTGGTGACCCTTTTAATTCGCTTTTTAGTGGTAATTTTGTGTTTGACCCCGTAGAAATTGTGCATGAGTATGTAGATAGAATTCGTGCTCTGCTGGAGAACCAAATTCAATTGTGAGGAGGGAGGAGGGATTCAATTAATTTTTCTATTGTTTTAAAGGTGTTTTATTTAAATGAGGGAAAAAGTGAAGTTTACCATCATTATGTACATACCGAGATGCTTGTGATTTTTCCAAATTTAAAGAATTTTAAGGGTGCATTTTCCGAGTGGATAGGTCATATTATTGCGCATTTTGAGAATTATAACGAAAATGGGAGCGGGTGGCTAGTTCTTTATGTTGAAAATTTAAGTGTTAATATCTGTAAATTTAAGAAAGATTTTATTTTAAGAGTGGGACATGGGGGAGAGAGGGCAATTGAATTAAAATATATTCCAGCTTTAGTAGGTTGTTGTGGTGTCCAGAAGATCTGTTTTGAAAAAGATCATAAATGTTTCAAGTACACTTTCCTCATATCAGCATTTCAGCCTCTAGCAGATGACGCTATCAAGACGAATTTAGATCACTGGGCTGTACATGGGAAGGAGGGGTCCAATTTCCCCATTGTTTATTTCACTTGTTTAGAGGGAAAATACCCAGTAACGCTAAGATCTATTGATATTTTTGAAAGGGCCAATGCCCATTTAAATATCGACGTTACTGTGGTTCAGTATGAAACTGAATTTGAAGATGGGGTTCGTTCAAAAAAGAAGGGGGTGGTGTTCCCAGTAAGGGGCCCGTCGATTGAATTGGTCAAACACTGGGTTTGGTTGTTGTACACACCACTATCTAGTGACCTAACCAATTTAATTGGCCATTTTAACCCAATCACAGACATCAGTACAGTTCTGGGGGAGGGTAAGAATAGGGGGGTATGTTTCTACTGTGCGACATGCCTGTCTCGATTTTGGAAAGAATTAAAGTTGCAAAATCATATGAAGCACTGTAGACGGCATGGCTACCAATCAGTGGAAACGGTTTCAGGGGAGAGGGCCATTTTATGTTTTAAAAATTTTCAAAACACCCTCCTCCAGAGCAACAAAATATCTTTGGACTGTGAGGCTAAGCTGGTGGAAGTGAACGATCCTCGATTTCCAAACCGAATCAAAGCCCAAAGAGACAGTTCCCATGCCCAAAGAGACAGTTAAACACCATGCAGTTGTTAGAAATAGTAGAAACATTGGATGAGGGAGAGTGCATGGTTAAGGCACTGACTAAATTAATTGGCACAGCTAATGGCGCTATTTCTCGTTTGAGAAATACGCATTATCCTATGGTGTTGTCTGCAGAGGATCGTATCGCGATTAAAAATCAAAAAATACGTTGGGTTTGTAAGGGGGAGTTTGAAGAGGGGAATAAGAGGACTAAAATGACAAGAGGGGGGAGGGGTAAAGTCAGAGACCATAATCACTTGTGGCAGGAAATCCCCTCGGGGGGTAGTAATTTTAGAGGGGTAGCGCATCAATCTTGTAACTTAAATGTTAGCCAGCAGTTTTTTATCCATGTTTTTATTCACAATGCAAATTACGATTTAAAATTTATTTTACCGGCACTGGCACGTATGCACAGGGAGGGAGGGGAAGTAGACAGTCCATGGGTAAATAATTCATTTACCTATAACATTATTCCCAAATCGGCCGAGAAGTTGGTGCTTCTCGAGCTGAAATGGCAGGTGGTAAATAATGAGCATACGTGTTGGAATAAAATCAGGTTTTTAGATTCTTTTAGTTTTTTTCCCAAGGCATTGAGTCAATTGATTCAAGTGCAGAAAAGCGACAATTTTGATAGTTATCCTTTGCTTAAACAACACTTTCCAAACACTGAAATGTATGACCTATTGACCTTTAAAGGTGTATACGCATACGACTATGACTGTTCTTATGCTCGCTTAAGTGAGGTGAAACTACCTCCAATTGAAGCTTTTTACAATTTACTCACCAACAGTGAATGCACAGCCGAGGACTATGAGTTTGCCAAGAAGGTGTGGTCTAAGAGGAATTATAAAAATGGGTGGGATTATTGTAGACTGTACTTGGCCAGTGACGTTTTAACTCTGTTGGACATAGTCTGCAAGAATAAAGACCAAATCTATTCAGAGTTCGGGCTAGATTTAGGTTATTATTTTTGCACACCACTTTTGGTGATGGATTTGATTTTAAAAATTAGTAGGGAAAAACAGGCCTAATGACTGATGTAGATCAGCACCTTTTTGTAGAGTGTTCAATGAGGGAGGGTATGTTTTTCATGGGGATCGCGTCTTGTCAACCGATCCGAGCGGACAAAACAGCAACACCGGTGCAAAGTCAAATGCAGTGTTCTTGGACATGAACTCATTGTACCCCTCGGCAATGTCTCACTACTCTTCGCCGTGTCGGAACTATCAATGGCTTGAGAATCCTTGTGAGTTCCCCGACATTACCACCGTCGAGGAAAATGGGCTTTAAGGATGGTTCTTTGAAATTGACAGGCATATTCTTCTGGCGCTTCATGATTCAGTCAGAGATTTGTTTTTCCCTGTATCAATTGACCAATGAGCAGGGACTCACTGAGCCCCTACAATCAATCATTGGTCGAGGAAATGGGGATGCACTGGACCCCCTGTAAGCAAAAACTGATTGCTGATTTGGACCCTAAGGTGAATATGGTTGTTTACCATTTGCTTTTGCACTGGATGGTGAACAATGGTTTCAAGATCACCAAAATACATAGGGTCCTGCAATTCAATCAGAAACTATATTTGAAGACGTTTATTGACACCTTTGTTGATAAACGCTCTAGGGCAAACTGCAAAGTAGAGAAGGAAATGTACAAACTCATTCTAAATTCAGCGTTTGGCAAAATGTGTGAAAGCGTACGCAACAGATCTTGCTGCGACGTCGTGACTGATCCTCTAGAGTGTGCACGAATTATTGCCGATCCCAATTTTACAACGTTCACGAGCATAGAGGCTGGGTTGGTTCTTTTACACAGGAAAAAGAGAAATGTGGCACTGAACAAGAATATAGCAGGAGGTAGTTCAGTACTTGAAATTTCCAAAAAGATCATGTTGTCGTTTTTTTAAAATGTGTGCAAGGTGCAATGGCCACGGGAGGGGGAGGTTCAAGTTTACTATGGGGATACAGATTCTCTGTTGTTAAAGGTAAAAACCGAGGATTTATTGGGAGATTTATAAAATGGGGAACACATCAGCTCGCGGATGGATTTCGCCAACTAAAATCCGTCCTTTTACCCCAAGTTGTTGAAACATCAAGCCCCCAACCAACTACTAATTTTAAAAGAAGAGACGGGGAGTGATTTGATATCCAGGGGGTATTCCTGGGTTCTAAAGTCTATTGCGTTGAAACACATAATAGGGATGAAAAGCAGGCGTGTAAAGGGGTGCCTAAACATTTTGTAAAGAGCAATTTCATCATTAGCATGTACAGAGACTGTGTAGAAAGTAGCCTAGTGCCGAGAGCAGAAGTGCTTTCAATTCGCTCTCTTCAGTATAAAAATTATACTATAAGAGCGGAAAAAAAATGCAATGTCTATTATATCTGACAAAGTCTCTGTGCTCAACAATGGTGTAAGTGTACTGCCACATGGACACTACCTTATTTCAGACCTGGTTGAATTCATAGACTATCGCAATCAACTTGGTCGGGATAAATTAGCCTAACCACTAACCAACTAACCTAACCAAACCACTAAGCCTTCATAAATTAAATAACCCAACCACACCTTAACCACCTTGACCCAACCTAACCTGCAGCAGTGACGACAACTCTTGTACTGTTTCCCCCCCGCGGCCCCGGGGGTTGGGGGTGAGGGGTCCCGCCCGCGGCTGGCCTTCGGCCCCGTAGCTCCCGGGGGATGGGGGGTATCTTTTAAATTCATTATGTTCAACTCTGCTATTTTAAGTTTTAAATTGTTTTTTTAAGTGAAAATTTTGTTGTTGTACAAATAGTGCTGTTGTACAAAAATGTGTGGGCAAATAGTTTTGTTCTTGACGTACAAAAAGTGTTTTTGTAAAAAAGTGAAAAATGTTGATGTACAAATAGTTTGTTCTTGTTGAGCAAAAAAAAGTGTTTTTGATAATAAATATTGTTGATGTTATTGTTCTTGTTGAACAAGTGTTTTTGTTCAATAAATGTTCTTGTTGAACATAAAAGTGTTTTTGTCAATAAATGAAAAATATTGTTCTACAAATAGTGTTAATAAATATTGTTTTCTTGTTGAACAAATAGTGTGTGCTATTCATGCTGTACAGAAAAGTGTTGATGTTAATAAATGAATGAAATATTGTTTTGTTGTTCTTGTTATTGAATAACGTACTAGGTAGATCTAAGGGAAAATTATTATTTATTCATTAGACAAGTATGGTTTACAGTTAGTTGCAGACCGACTATTCTCATTAGCAGCAGTATATATCAATTTAAAACACTATTCAGATCGCTTCCTTGTGGATCGTCAATGTCAGATAAAACGTTTAGAATGTTTATTAAAATGTCAGAGATGTACGAAAAAAGAAATTTTCAAACAAATCGATGCTACTAGCAGACTCATAAAGCCATTAATTATTGACTGAGTGTCAAAATTAATAGGAAAAAAGTACTTTTGCATAGAACAAATTCAACTACACAGTTATTTCATAGCATCAAAAGGATCTTACAACATTTCACAGAATCGAGAGACTACTATTGCCATCTACCAACCTATAGCTATAGATGGCAGTACAGTCCCAGGTTTCTCTACGTTTAAGTTAGGTTAGGTTAGTTTATCATGAGCCACTTTTGATAAGCTAACCTAACCTAATCTGACTTAAACATGGTACACAGTCGACATGGGGGGATTTTCCGGCGAGTATGGTTAAGTTAAGCTAGATTAAGTTAGGTTAAGTTAGGTTAGATTAGGTTAGGTTAGGTTAGCCTACGTACGGGCGCGTACGTAGGCTAACCTAACCTAACCCAATCTAACCAAATCTAACCTAACTTAATCTAGCCTAACCTAACCTAACCATACTCGCCGGAAAATCCCCCAATGTCGACTTTGTACCATGTTTAAGTCAGGTTAGGTTAGGTTAGCTTATCATGAGCGGTTCATGATAAGCTAACCTAACCTAACTTAAACGTAGAGAAACCTGGGACTGTGTTGCCATCTATAGCTGTAGTTTGGTAGATGGCAATAGTAGTCTCTCGATTCTGTGAAATAATGTAAGATCCTTTTGATGCTATGAAATATCTGTGTAGTTGAATTTGGTCTATGCAAAAGTACTTTTTTTCCTATTAATTTTGACACTCAGTCAATAATTAATGGTTTTATGAGTCTGCTAGTAGCATCGATTTCTTTAAAAATTCCTTTTTCGTAATTTTTCAAAAAAACAAAAACAAATTTCACTTAAAAAAACAATTTACAACTAAAAATAGCACAGTTCAACATAAAGAATTTAAAAGATACCCCCCCACCCCCCGGGAGCCACGGGCTGAAGCCAGCTGTGGGCGGGACCCCCCATCCCCCCACCCTCCTGGGGCCGCGGGGGTGGAACAAAACAATAGTTGTCGTCACTGCTGCAGGTTAGGTTGTGTTAAGGTGTGATTGGGTCTGTTAATTTATGAAAGCTTAGTGGTTTGGTTAGGTTAGTTGATTAGTGGTTAGGCTAATTTATCCAGACCAAGTTGATTGTGATAGTCTATGCATTCAACCCAGCCTGAAATAAGGTAGTGTCCATGTGGCAGTACACTTACACCATTCTCGAGCACATAGACTTTGTCATATATACTTGACATTGCATTTTTTTCCACTCTTACAGTATAATTTTCATACTGTAGAGAGCGAATTGCAAGCACTTGTGGTCTCGGCACTAGGCTACTTTCTACACAGTCTCTGTACACGCTCATGTTGAAATTGCTTTTTACAAAATATGTAGGCACCCCTTTACACGCCTGCTTTACATCCCCATTATGAGTTTCAACACAATAAACTTTAGGACCCGGGAACACCCTCCTGGATATCAAATCACTCCTCGTCTCTGATTTTAACATTAGTTGTTGGTTGGGGGCTTGACGTTTCACCAAGTCGGTGTAGAGGGACGGAATCCAGTTGGTGAAATCCATCCGCGAGCTGATGTGTTCCCCATTTTCTAAATCTTCCAATAAATCCTCGGTTTATACCTTTAACAGCAGAGAATCTGTATCTCCATAGTAAACTTGAACCTCCCCCTCCCATGGCCATTGCACCTTGCACACATTGTAAAAAAAACGACAACATAAGCTTTTTGGAAATTTCAAGTACTGAACTACCTCTTGCTATATTCTTGTTCAGTACCACATTTCTCTTTTTGCTGTGTAGAAGAACTATGCCAGCCTCTATGCTTGTGAACGATGTAAAAGTAGGGTCATCAATAATCCGTGAACACTCTTGAGGCTCAGTCACGACGTCGCAGTGAGATCTGTTGCGAACGCTTTCACAAATTTTGCCAAACCCTGAATTTAGAATGAGTTTGTACATTTCCTTCTCTACTTTGGAGTTTGCACTAGAGCGTTTATCAACAAAAGTGTCGATAAACTTCTTCAAAGATGGTTTCTGATTGAATTGCAGGACCCTATGTATTTTGGTGATCTTGAAACCATTGTTCACCATCCAGTGCAAAAGCAAATGGTGAACAACGATATTCACCTTAGGGTCCAAATCTGCAATCAGTTTTTGCTTAGAGGGGGTCCACTGCATCCCCATATCCTCGACCAATGATTGATTGTAAGGGCTCAGTGAGCTCCTGCTCACTGGTCGATTGATACAGGGAAAAACAAAATCTATGACTGAATCATAAAGCGCCAGTGGAATATGCCCGTCAATTTCAAAGAACCATCCTTGTGACCCATTGTCCTCAACGTGGTAATGTCGGGGAACTCACAAGGATTCTCAAGCCATTGATAGTTCCCAAACGGCAAAGAGTTGTGAGACATTGCCGAGGGTTACAATGAGTTCATGTCCTAGAGCACTGCATTTGACTTTGCACCGGTGTTGCTGTTTTGTCCGCTCGGATCGTTTGACAAGACGAGATCCCCGTGAAAAACATACCCTCCCCTCATTGAACGCTCTACAAAAAGGTTCTGAGCTACATCAGTTATCAGGCCTATTTCCTTCCTACTAATTTTTAAAATCAAATCTATCACCAAATGCGGTGTGGAAAAATAATAACCTATATCTAGCCCGAACTCTGAATAGATTTGGTCTGTATTCTTGCAGACTATGTCCAACAGAGTTAAAACGTTACTGGTCAAGTACAGTCTACAATAATCCCACCCATTTTTACAATTCCCCTTAGACCACACCTTCTTGACAAACTCATAGTCCTTGGCTGTGCATTTACTGTTGGTGAGTGAATTGTAAAAACCTTCAATTGGAGGTAGTTTCGCCTCGCTTAAGCGAGCGCCAGAACAGTAATAATTGTATGCATATACCCCTTCGCAGGTAAATATGTCATTTATTTTATTGTCTGGAATAGGCTTTTTATTAAATATAAAAATATAAAAATTGTCGCTTTTCTGCATTTGAATCAATTGACTCAATGCTTTGGGAAAACAACTAAAGGAATCTAAAAACCTGATTTTATTGCAGCACGTATGCCCATTATTTACTACCTGCCATTTCAGCTCGAGAAGCAACAACTTCTTGGCCGATTTGGGAATAATGTTATAGGTAAATGAGTTATTTACTCATTGACTGTCTACTCCTCCTCCCTCCCTGTGCATACGTGCCAGTGTCGGTAAAATAAATTTTAAGTCATAATTTGCATTGTGGATAAAAACTGGGATAAAAAACTGCTGGCTAACATGTAGACTGTCAGTAGGCTCATTACATGTAGGCGTAACATGTAGGCTCATTATTGTAGACTGTCAAGTACAGTCTACAATAATCCCACCCATTTTTACAATTCCCCTTAGACCACACCTTCTTGACAAACTCATAGTCCTTGGCTGTGCATTTACTGTTGGTGAGTGAATTGTAAAAAGCTTCAATTGGAGGTAGTTTCGCCTCGCTTAAGTGAGCGCCAGAACAGTAATAGTCGTATGCATATACACCTTTACAGGTCAAAAGGTCATACGTTTTACTGTCTTGAAAAGGCTGTTTTAGAAATGTTAAACTATCAAAATTTTCACTTTTCTGCACTTGAATCAATTGACTCAATGCCTTTGGAAAACAACTAAAAGAATCTAAAAACCTGATTTAATTGCAACACGTATGCCCATTATTTACTACCTGTCATTTCAGCTCGAGAAGCAACAACTTCTTGGCCGATTTGGGAATAATGTTATAGGTAAATGAGTTATTTACTCATTGACTGTCTACTCCTCCTCCCTCCCTGTGCATACGTGCCAGTGTCGGTAAAATAAATTTTAAGTCATAATTTGCATTGTGGATAAAAACTGGGATAAAAAACTGCTGGCTAACATTTAAGCTACACGATTGATGCGCTACCCCTCTAAAATTACTACCCCCAGAGGATATTTCCTGCCACAAGAAATTATGGTCTCTTACTTTACCCCTCCCCCCTCTAGTCCCTTTAGTCCCTTTATTCCCCTCTTCAAACTCCCCCTTACAAACCCAAAATATTTTTTGATTTTTAATCACGATACGATCCTCTGCAGACAACACCATAGGATAATGCATATTCCTCAAACGAGAAATAGCGCCATTAGCTGGGCCAATTAATTTAATCAGTGCCTTGATCATGCACTCTCCCTCATCCAATGTTTCTACTATTTCTAACAACTGCATGGTGTTGGAACTGTCTCTTTGGGCAAGGGAACTGTCTCTTTGGGCTTTGATTCGGTTTGGAAATCGAGGATTTTTCACTTCCACCAACTTAGCTTCACAATCCAAAGATATTTTGTTGCACTGGATGAGGGTATTTTGAAAATTTTATAACATAAAATGGCCCTATCCCCTGCAACTGTTTTCACTGACTGGTAACCATGCCGTGTCCAGTGCTTCATATGATTTTGCAACTTTAATTCCTTCCAAAATCGAGACAGGCATGTTGGACAGTAAAAACAGATCCCCCTATTCTTACCCTCCCCCAGAACTGTACTTGTGTCTGTGATTGGGCTAAAATGGCCAATTGAATTGGTTAGGTCACTAGATAGTGGTGTGTACAACAACCAAACCCAGTGTTTGACCAATTCAATCGACGAGCCCCTTACTGGGAACGCCACTCCCTTCTTTTTTGAACGAACCCCATCTTTAAATTCAGTTTCATACTGAGCCAAAGTAACGCCGATATTTAAATCGGCATTGGCCCTTTCAAAAATATCAATAGATCTTAGCTTTACTGGGTATTTTCCCTCTAAGCAAGTGAAATCTACAATGGGGAAATTGGACCCCTCCTTCCCATGTACAGACCAATGATCCAAATTCGTCTTGGTAGCATCATCTGCTAGAGGCTGAAATGCTGATATGAGGAAAGCGTACTTGAAACATTTATGATCTGTTTCAAAACAGATCTTTTGGACACCACGACAACCCACTAAATCTGGATTATATTTTAATTCAATTCCCCTCCCTCCCCCATGCCACCCGCTTAAAATAAAATCTTTATTAAATTTACAAATATTCACACTTACATTTTCATCATAAAGAACTACCGACCCGCTCCCATTTTTGTTATAATTCTCAAGATGCGCAATAATATGACCTATCCACTCGGAAAAAGCACCCTCAAAATTCTCTAAATTTGGATAAATCACACGCATCTCTGTATGTACATAATGATGGTAAACTTCACTTTTTCTATCATTTAAATAAAACACCTTTAAAACAATAGAAACATTAATGGAATCCCTCCTCCCTCCCCACAATTGAATTTGGTTCTCCAGCAGAGCACGAATTCTATCTACATACTTATGCAAAATTTCTACGGGTTCAAACACAAAATTACCACACAAAAGCGAATTAAAAGGGTCACCAAAAGTCGCAGCGAAGATAACTATGCTGTTTAAAATTGTCTTTGATAGGTGAAATTCAGGGAATGATGTAAATTAAATATTACCCATCTCCTCTCCTGCTCCAGCGTGTCTATTATCACCACCCCTCCCCCACATTGTTCAATAATAGAGTTTTTCGAAGCCACTTCATTCGATTGAAGTGGAAGTAGGTTATCGGGGGCTAGAGGAGGGTTCCCTGTTAATTCCCGGGTAAAATCGTCTAAAAGCTGCAAGGTGTTTGGACTCAAGTCCCCCTGCTCAACTGCGCTATTATCTACATTAAAATAATCAGCTTAAAAGTCATGATAGTTATCTGAAATTTGATGTAAAATGATGCCATCCCATAGTGAATTGTTGGAGAGCTCCACATGCGCGTCCTCTCCTTCTACAACTGATGAGCAGGGGGGAGATGGTGAATTTGGAACCAAAAGGACCTATAAATGAAAAATAGATTATTTTCATAGTGTCCAAATCAGCCCTATTGTTTTTAAAAAATTGGATTATTATTTACATATATGCTTGAAAAAACACTTAATAGCAGTAGCATATGCACTACTCAATATATTTTGAAAGTTCCAACTTAACGAAAATCTAAAAGATGACATAGAAGGTTTTGATTTTGTTCAAACAACCCCTCCCAAACAATGGTTTGGGCGGGGGTTAATATTTTAATATCTCTGAGACATACACACTTTTACAGCGCGATGAAAAATGGGTTTGTTTAGATATTTCTATAAGTTAGGTAAAGAAAATGCTCACATTTTTATATCCCGGCTGCAATTGAGTGCCTGAAGGCCCTGGCGAAGCATGTTGGACCTCCTGACCTTGTGTAGGTGGGGCAGCTCTTGAAGGCAACGCATGATGGAGTGAACGGGCCGACGGCGTTACATTCTTGCACCGATGTGTCAGCAGGTTTCTCCAACCAGTGGCTGGCGTGTTGTGGGGCTGCCTCACCCTCCCTTGTTCTCATTACAGGTGTAGGGGCAATATATTCTTCATAATTGTCCTTAAAAGAAGAGAAAAAAGTTAGTATTGAAATAATTTTCCCCTTTTTTACAGAAGGAAAATTAGTATGCCCATTACCTAATCTAGCCATAATTCTGTCTACAAAAACATTTATCACAATGAAGTCCCTCTCCCCCCGCTTTTCAGCAATGTCCTAAAAATATTTGTTAGCAATTATTTTTGGGGAATAACTCGTTTCACTCCTCCAAATACAGGTTGCGTAGGCCTAGCTTAATTATTGCAAACTTTTTTTGTCTGAAACTGTTTTAATTTGACGGAGAAAAACAATCCCTTTGGCTAAACCGCTATCGTAAACACACAGGAAAAGGGTGCCAAACTAATTATAACCTTGCGTGGAGCTTTATGTCAAAACAGAGCGGCTTAATGACAACGGAGCGACGGATGTCAGTTGTCACGTTATCTAGGATACAGAAAGGGGCATTGAATATGCAGATGCGTGAAAAAGTCACCTTTTTCGAGAAATAGAATTATTTCCATTGAAAGAATTACAGTCATAAACAGCGGCGGGAGAAGGGGGTTTTAGGTGGTAAAAAGAACATATTTTACGTTTTCGAGCGAGTATAAAGATAGCATAGTGGAGTTTGTATTAGAGGAGGAGGGGGGGATTTACCTGAATATAATGGAGGATGACCAAGGAAAATAACTTTATTTTGAAAATAAAAATGAAAATGTATTAAAACAGAACTTACATGGTAAATTGAGGCTACCAAGGCTTCTAACTCATCAATAATATTCTTTGTTGTATCCATTGTGTCACAATACTTTCTGATAATTTAATCACAATGCATGTCCGTTATATATGAAATCTCAAGGGCAAATTATGATGCAATGGGGAAAACCATATGTAAGCGATCCTCTGATTGGCTTAGAAGGAGAAGTAACCAGCCTTCTGATTTGTTTAGAAGGAGACACGTGATCCTGTTTCCCATTCCTGGATCATAATATTTTCCCTAGCGTGCACCTGGATGAACAACAACAACAAATAAATCGACTTTGGAAATTTAGTTCCCCTAGATCAATACATTCCCCTAGCGATTATGTAAATCATTCCCAGTGTCGTTACACTTGGCCAAACAACAACAACAACAACAAATAAATCGACCTTGACATTATCCATCAGATATTAATAAACCATGAATAATTGAAGTCCCGTTCGGTGTTAGAGTCAATTGTAGATGATAGCATGATGTCCGTTCAGTATTCAATGCGCATAAATGGAACCTCGTCATGGGTCCTAGATCAATAAAATTCCCATTCGATTATGCAATCAATTTTTCAGAAATCCATTTCCCCTAGGGAGGCCATGCCAATATATGGTGCCCCGTCACGAGCTCATTAGGTTAGGCTAGGTTACACAATCAATTTCTCGGAAACGTGTTCTCCCTCGGGATTCCATGCTCATATATACTGTGGGATCGGGACTGACAGCACAGGTGTTCTCCCTAGGGACTCTATGCCCATATATGCTGTGGGCGTGGGAATACTAGGGTCCTCTCTACTAATGATTCTGATTTTCCTGGGATTAAAAAACATATCTTTATCTAGAGTTCCATCAATGTATTAACTGTCTAGTTTATCCCTTTGGTAAGCTTGTACAGCAATTGGACGATGCCAGATTTTCGATATCAGTAGAGATGCCATAATAACTCCGGGGGGGACTCCTTATATGGGCATAGAGTCATTAGTGAGAATGATTGCGTAATGGGGTCAATGACCTCTTTCTCCAGGTGTGTTTTTGGCACGCTCTCAACGAATGCCAATGTTGTTATTGTTTCCGAGGCAAAATGCCAAGGTCAATGTTGTTTTGAACAGAGTCATTAGAGAGAACACGTGGTTAATGGGGTCAATGTTGTTGTCGTTTCCGAGCCAACTTTCTTTTCTGGTCAATCTAGAGTTGGCAGTCATTAATCAAATTGTTTCCAGGGAGTGTCTGACAGATGACGTCAAGTTAATTAATGTCTTTGGAGTTTGACCAGAATTGTCTCCGAGACAAAGTTTTGATCACACATGACAGATGATGTCATGATTGATTGATTGACACGAAAGGGGAATTAATTTGTTGTTCTAAAGAGAATTGATTCACGAAAGGGAAATTAATTTGTTGTTTCTAACAAGAGAATCGTTTCTGAGCAGACGTTTTGATCTTAGCGCGCGAAAAGGTTTCCAAATAATTTGAAATGCATTGCCGCAGAGATGCCAAACAAAAGGAACATGCCGAAATTCCGTTTAGGGATAATTTTGGCGAAACCGTTTTAGCTATTTTATGGAACTATTTCGGCGAAACAGCTAGAGACATTTTAAAAGGTGATTTTTGAAGAGATTTTGGAGGAGGTTTTGAGTGTGGTCGTTATAATACACAAGTTGTATTTTAACAGTGTTGTGAGGTCCTCTACCCCAACCCCAAAGGCTTCTTATACCCCACCCCAACCCCGAAGGAAGCCCCTGCTCCTCAAAGGCCCCCCAAGCTCTCAAAGGCCCACGGGAGCCCCTAAAAGCCCACCCAGACCCCCAAAGGCCATCCCCGGGCCCCCCAAAGGCCCATCGAGCTCCCGAAGGACCAACGGGATTCCAAAGGCCCTCCACCGGTCCCCAACTGTCCCCCAGGCCCTCAACTGCCCTCCCTGTGCCCCGAAGGAAGCCCCCCGATCCTCAAAGGCCCCCAAAGCTCTCAAAGGGCCACCGGAGCCCCCAAAGGCCCACCCAGACCCCCAAAGGCCAACCCCCGGCCCCCCAAAGGTCCATCGAGCTCCCGAAGGACCAACGGGATCCCAAAGGCCCTCCACCGGGCCCCAAATGTCCCCCAGGCCCTCAACTGCCCTCCCTGTGCCCCGAAGGAAGCCCCCGGTCCTCAAAGGCCCCCCAAGCTCTCAAAGGCCCACTGGAGCCCCTAAACGCCCACCCAGACCCCCAAAGGCCATCCCCGGGTCCCCCAAAGGCCCATCGAGCTCCCGAAGGACCAACGGGATCCCAAAGGCCCTCCACCGGTCCCCAAATGTCCCCCAAGCCCTCAACCGGCCTCCCAGTGCCCCGAAGGAAGCCCCCCGGTCCTCTAAGGCCCCCAAATCTCTCAAAGGGTCACCGGACCCCCAAAGGCCCACCCAGACCCCCAAAGGCCTTCCCCGGGCCCCCCCAAGGCCCATCGAGCTTCCGAAGGACCAACGGGATTCCAAAGGCCCTCCACCGGTCCCCAAATGTCCCCCAGGCCCTCAACTGCCCTCCCTGTGCCCCGAAGGAAGCCCCCCGATCCTCAAAGGCCCCCCACGCTCTCAAAGGGTCACCGGAGCCCCCCCATTCCCCCCCCCCCCCCCCCCGGCCCCCCCCCCCGCCCCCCCCCCCCCCACCCGCTGCCCCACGCCCCACACGCACCCCAAGGCCCTCCCCCCGGACCCAAATGTCCCCCAAGCCCTCAACTGCCCTCCCAGTGCCCCAAAGGCCCGCCCGGTGCCCCAAAGGCCCTCCCAGTGCCCCAAAGGCCCTCCCCCCGCCCCCCAAAGGCCCCCCAAGGTCTCAAAGGGCCTCCGGAGCCCCCAGAGGCCCACCCAGACCCCCAAAGGCCATCCCCGGGCCACCCAAAGGCCCTCCCCAGGCTTCCAAAGGCCCTCCCTCGGTCCCCAAAGGTCCCCCAGGCTCCCAACTGGCCCCCCGGACCCCCCAAGGCCATCCCCCGGCACCCAAAGGTCCACCGGCCTCCCAAAGGACCAATCGGCGCTCAAGGGCCCCCAAAGGCTCTCCCCGGGCTCCCAAAGGACCACCCAGCCCTTGCTTCAGTTTTAGTTAAAAGTATAGAATGTTTTAGCTTAGAGTCTTAACTTAGAGTTTTTATTGAAGTTCTAGTTTAGTTTAATTTTAGTTAAGAGTTTGATGTTATACCTTTGAATTTCAGTTGGAGTTTTAGTTTGGTTTAGTTAAGAGTTTGGTGTTTTAGCTTAGAGTCTTAGCTTAGAGTTTAAGTTAGAGTTGAAGTTTATTTTAGTATTAGTTAAGAGCTTAGAGTTTTTAGCTTAGAGTCTTAGCTTGGAGTTTTTTTGTTAGAGTTCTATTTTAGTTTAATTCTATTTAAGAGTTTTATTTTTTAACTTTGAGTTTAAGTTAGAGTTGTAGTTTAGTTTAGTTTTAGTTAAGAGTTTAGAGTTTTTAGCTTAGAGTCATAGCTTAGAGTTTTTTTTGAAGTTCTAGTTTTTTTTAGTTAATAGTTTAGATTTTTATCTTATAGTATTATCTTATATTTTTTTGTTTAATTTATATCTTAGTTAAGAGTTTGATGTTTTACGTTTGAGTTTCAGTTAGAGTTCTGGTTTAGTTTAGTTTTAGTTAATAGTTTTGAGTTTTTAGCTTAGGGTCTTAGCTTAGAGTTTTTGTTGAAGTTCTAGTTTAGTTATGTTTTAGTAAATAGTTTAAAGTCTTATCTTATAGTCTTAGATTGGAGTTTTTGTTAGAGTTATAGTTTAGTTTAATTTTACTTTATAGTTTATAGTTTTATATTATTAATATATTATAGCTTTTTTTTTTATATTTATATTTTATTCTAATTTTATTTAATAGTTTGATTTTTTTAAATTTGATTTTAATTTATAATTTTATTTTAATTTTATTTAATAGTTTTATGTAATACCTTTGAGTTCCAGTTAGAGTTCTAGTTTAGTTATAGTTAAGAGTTTAGAGTTTTTAGCTTAGAGTCATAGCTTAGAGTTTTTGTTGAAGTTCTAGTTTAGTTTAGTTTTAGTTAATAGTTTAGAGTTTTAGCTTAGAGTCATAGCTTAGAGTTTTTTGTTAGAGTTCCAGTTTGGTTTAGTTTTAGTTAACAGTTTCATTTTTTATCTTAGAGTTTCAGTTAGATTTCTAGTTTAGTTTATTTTTAGTTAAGAGTTTAGACTTTTTAGATTATATTCATTGATTATAATTTATGTTTAAGTTCTAGTTTATTTAATTTTTAGTTAATAGTTAATAGTTTTAGCTTAGAGTCTTAGCTTAAAGTTTTTGTTTAAGTTCTAGTTTAGTTTAGTTTTAGTTAATAGCTTAGAGTTTTTGTTAGAGTTCTAGTTTAGTTTAATTTTATTTAAGAGTTTATAGTTTTTTATCTTAGAGTCTTAGCTTAGAGTTTGTGATAGAGTTATATTTTATTTTAATTTTATCTAAGACTTAAATGTTTTACATTATAGTCATATCTTAGAGTTTTAGTTAGAATTCTAGTTTAGTTTAGTTTTAGTTAAGAGTTTAGAATTTTAGCTTAGAGTCGTAGCTTAGAGTTTTTGTTAGAGTTCTAGTTTATTTTAGTTTTAGTTAAGAGTTTAGAGTTTTTAGATTAGAGTCATAGCCTAGAGTTTTTGATAGAGTTCTAGTTTAGTTTAGTTTTAGTTAATAGTTTGATGTTTCACCTTAGAGTCATAGCTTAGAGTTTTAGTTAGAGTTATAGTTTATTTTAGTTTTAGTTAAGAGTTTCGAGTTTTATATTATTAAATTATAGTTTTTGTTAGAGTTCTAGTTTAGTTTAGTTTTAGTTTAGAGTTTTAGTTTAGACTTAGAGTTTCAATTAGAGTTCTAGCTTGGTTTATTTAAAGTTACGCATTTAGAATTTCAGCTTAGTGTCAGAGCTTAGATTTTTAATTAAAGTTATAGTTTGGTTAAGTTTTAGCTAAGAGTTTCAAGTTTTAGCTGAGTCTTAGCTTAGAATTTTTGTTAGAGTTCTTGTTTAGTTTAGTTTTAGTTAAGAGTTTAGATTTTTAGCTTGGAGTATTATTTTAGAGTTTTCGTTTAATTTCTAGTTTTGCTTAGTTCTATTTTATATTTTTAGTTAATACTAAGAAATTTTTTGAGAGTTATATATTAGCTGTATTTATTATTTTATATCTTTAAATTAGAGTCTAATATAAAATTGATATTTAGATTTATAATTTATTTTTATATTATTTAATAATTTTATGTTTTTAAATTATTGTTTCAGTTAGAGTTATAGTTTAGTTTACTTTTAGTTAAGAGTTTAGTGTTTTAACTAAGATTCATACATTAGTGTTTTAGTTATAGTTATATTTTATTTTTATTTAATAGTTTATATTTTTACATTAGAGTCTTAGCTTATAGTGTTTGTTAGAGTTCTATTTTATTTTAATTTTATTTAAGATTTTGATGTTTTACCTTTAAGTTTCAGTTACAGTTATAGTTTAGTTTAGTTAAGAGTTTGGTGTTTTAGCTTAGAGTCTTAGCATAGAGTTTTGGTTAGAGTTCTAGTTTATTTTAGTTTTAGTTATGAGTTTAGAGTTTTTAGCTTAGAGTCTTAGCGTAGAGTTTATGTTGAAGTTCTAGTTTATTTTTGTTTTAGTTAATATTTTATAGTTTTATATTATAGACTTACCGTAGAGGTATAGTTTTAGTTTATTTTTATGTAAAAGATTAGATTTTTATATTTTAATATTATATTATAGTTTGTTTTATAGTTATATGTTAGTTTATTTTTATATAATAATTCGATGTTTTACCTTAGAGTCATAGCTTAGAGTTTTAGTTCGAGTTCTAGTTTAGTTTAGCTTTAGTTAAGAGTTTAGCATTTTAGCTTAGAGTCTTAGCTTAGAGTTTTTTGTTAGAGTTATAGTTTATTTCATTTTTAGTTAAGAGTTTATAGTTTTTAAATTAGATTCTTATAATAGATTTTTCTAAATATATCTATTTTTGTATGGTTTTATTTAAGATTTTGATATTTTACCTTAGAGTCAGATCTTATATTTTTATTTAGAGTTCTAGTTTAGTCTAGTTTTAGTTGAGAGTTTCTAGTTTTAGATGAGTCTTAAATTATATTTTTTTTTCTATTTCTAGTTTAGTGTAATTTTATTTTATATTTTTAGTTTAGACTTAGAGTTTAAATTATAGTTCTAGTTTTGTTTTGTTAAAGTCATGAATTTATAGTTTTAGCTTAGTGCAATAGCTTAGATTTTTACTTAAAGTGATAGTTTTGTTAAGTTTTAGTTAAGAGTTTAGAGTTTTAGCTGAGTCTTAGCTTAGAGTTTTTGTTAGAGTCCTAGTTTAGTTTAGTTTTAGTTAAGAGTTTAGAGTTTTAGCTTAGAGTCTTAGTTTAGAGTTTTTGTTTAAGTTCTAGTTTAGTTTAGTTTTATTTTATAGTTTTATATAAGACTTTAGATTTTTTGTTAGAGTTCTAGTTTAGTTTTAGTTAAGAGTTTAGAGTTTTACCTTAGAGTCTTAGCTTAAAGTTTTTTTTAGAGATCTAGTTTAGTTTAATTTTAGTTAAGAATTTTATTTTTTAACTTTGATTTTCAGTTAGAGTTCTAGTTTAATTTACTTTTATTTAAGAGTTTATTGTTTTAACTTAGAGTCATATCTTAGAGTTTTAGTTAGAGTTCTAGTTTAGTTTAGTTTTAGTTAAGAGTTTACAGTTTTACCTTAGTGTCATATCTTAGAGTTTTTTTTGTTAGAGTTCTAGTTGAGTTCAATTTAGTTAAGAATTTGATGTTTTAACTTTGAGTTTCAGTTAGATTTCTAGTCTAGTTTAATTTTAGTTAAGAGTTTAGTGTTTTACCCTAGAGTCTTAGCTTAGATTTAAAGTTAGAGTTCTAGTTTAGTTTAGTTTTGGTTAAGAGTTTCGAAATTTAGCTTAGAGTCTTAGCCTATAGTTTTGTTAGATTTCTAGTGTAGTTTATTTGTAGTTATTAGTTTTTATTTTTTATATTATATTATTAGCTTAGATTTTTTGTTGAAGTTCTAGTTTAGTTTAGTTTTAGTTAATAGTTTAGAGTCTTAGCTTAGAGTTTTTGTTAGAGTTGAAGTTTAGTTTAGTAATAGTTAAGAGTTTAGAGTTTTTTGCTTATAATCTTAGCTTAGAGTTTTTGTTAGAGTTGAAGTTTAGTTTAGTAATAGTTAAGAGTTTAGAGTTTTAGCTTAGAGTCTTAGCTTAGGGTTATAGTTAGAGTTAAAGTTTAGTTTAGTTAAAGCTAAGAATTTAGAGTTTTAGCTTAGTGTCATAGCTTAGATTTTGACTTAAAGTTCTAGTTTGGTTAAGTTTTAGTTAAGCGTTTAGAGTTTTACCTTTGAGTCTTAGCTTAGAGTTTTAGTTAGAGATCTAGTTTAGTTTTAGTTAAGTTTTTAGAGTTTTACCTTAGATTCTTAGCTTAGAGTTTTAGTTAGATTTGAAGTTTAGTGTAGTTATAATTAAGAATTTAGAGTTTTTAGCTTAGAGTCGTAGTTTAGAGTTTTTGTTGGAGTTCTAGTTTAGTTTAGTTAAGAGTTTATATTTTTATAATATAGTAATATATTAGAGTTTTTGTTGAAGTTGAAATTTAGTTTAGTAACAGTTAAGAATTTAGAATTTTTATATTAGAGTCTTAGCTTATAGTTTTACTTAGAGTTCTAGTTTAGTTTAGTTTTAGTTAAGAGTTTAGAGTTTTATCTTAGAGTCTTAGCTCAGAGTTTTTGTTGAAGTTCTAGTTTAGCTTAGTTAAGAGTTTAGAGTTCTACCTTAGAGTCTTAGCTTAGAGTTTTACTTAGAGTTGAAGTTTATTTTAGTTATAGTTAAGGGTTTAGAGTTTTAGCTTGGAGTCTTAGATTAGAGTTTTAGTTAGAGTTCTAGCTTAGTTTAGTTTTAGTTAAGAGTTTAGAGTTTTACCTAAAAGTATTAGCTTAGAGTTTTAGTTAGAATTATAGTTTAGTTTAGGTTTAGTTAAGAGTTTTAAGTTTTAACTTAAATTCTTATATTAGAGTTTTAGTTACGATTGAATTTTCGTGTAGTTTAGTTATATTTAGGAGTTTATAGTTTTAGCTCATAGTCGTAGCTTGGACTTCTAGTTAGAGTTATTGTTTAGTTTAGTTTTAGTTAATAGTTAGATCTTAGATGTATAGCCTAGAATCTTAGCTTAGAGATTTAGTTAGAGTTGAAGTTTAGTCTAAACTAGCATAACCACAAAATTCCACAATATTGCATAGAAATACCAAAACCATAGGTTAGGTTAGGTTAGAGGTTAGGTTTCTCCACGTTTAAGTTAGAGGTTAGGTTTCTCCACGTTTAAGTTAGGTTAGCTTATCATGAGCACTCAAGATAATCTAACCTAATCTAACTGGTACAAAGTCGACATGGGGGGTTAGATAGCTTTTTGCACCGCGGGACCCGGGAAGCACCGGTGGGCCCGGCAAGCCCTGCGGGAAGCGCTGCGAGATTAGGTTAGGTTAAGTCAGGTTAGGTAAGTTAGGTTAGGTTAGCTAAGTTAGGTTAGGTTAGGTTAGCCTACGTACGTGCGCGTACGTAGCGCATGACTATTATTTAAAACTCAAAAAAAATAAATAAAAGGAAACTGAAATACAAATATAAATGAAAGTAAAATGTAAAAACATCAAATTCTCAACTAAAATTAAACTAAATTAGAACATTAACTAAAACTTTAAGATAAGACTATGTTAAAACTATAAAATATTAACTAAACTAAAATATAAAAATAAATAAAACTATTATTATTAGCTAAAAATATTAAATAAAAATAAAATAAACTATAAATAAAAAAAAAACTATAAACTAAGACTACAATCTGAAAATATAAACTATTAACTAAAACTAAACTAAACTATAAGTCTAACAGAAACTCTAAGCTAAGACTCAGCTAAAACTGGAAACTCTTAACTAAAACTTAACCAAACTATAAATTTAAGTAAAAATCTAAGATCTGACACTAAGCTGAAACTATAAATGCGTAACTTTAACTAAACAAAACTAGAAGTCTAATTGAAACTCTAAGTCTAAACTAAACCTCTAAACTAAAACTAAAATAAACTAGAACTCTAACAAAATCTCTAAGTTAAGACTCAGCTAAAACTCAAAACTCTTAACTAAAACTAAACTAAACTAGAACTCTAACTAAAACTCTAAGCTATGACTCTAAGGTGAAACATCAAACTCTTAACTAAAACTAAACTAAACTAGAACTCTATCAAAAACTCTAAGTCTAAACTAAAACTCTTTACTAAAACTAAAATAAACTAGAACTCTAACAAAAATTCTAAGCTACGACTCTAAGCTAAAATTCTAAACTCTTAACTAAAACTAAACTAAACTAGAACTCTAACTAAAACTCTAAGCTATGACTCTAAGGTAAAACATTTAAGTCTTAGATAAAATTAAACTAAACTAGAACTCTATCACAAACTCTAAGCTAAGACTATAATATAAAAAACTCTAAACTCTAAAATAAAATTAAAATAAAATATAAATATAAAAAACTCTATCATATCTTACATACAAAAAATACACTAGAGTCATTCAACAAAACTTTAAGATAAGAATATAATATATAGATATAAAATATTAACAAAAACTAAAATAAACTAGAAATAAAACCCAATATATAATATAATAATCTAAGATAAAAAAACTAACATATTATATATTAATAAACTAAAAAAGAACTCTAAATTAAACTCAAAGGTAAGACATCAAACTATTAACTAAAAATAAACTAAACTAGAACTCTAACAAAAAACTCTAAGCTAAGACTCTAAGCTAAATCTCTAAACTATTAACTAAAACTAAACTAAACTAGAACTTCAACAAAAACTCTAAGCTATGACTCTAAGCTAAAAACTCTAAACTCTTTACTATAACTAAACTAGAACTCTAACTGGAACTCAAATGTATTACATCAAACTCTTAACTAAAATTAAAATAAAACTCTAACTGAAACTCAAAGGTAAAAAAATCAAACTCTTAACTAAAATTAGACTAAACTAGAACTCTAACAAAAAAAACTCTAAGCTAGGACTAAGCTAAAACTCTAAACTCTAAAATAAAATTAAACTAAACTAGAACTCTAACAAAAAATCTAAGATAAAACTATAAGCTAAAACTATAAACTAATTAATAAAACTTAACTACGATATAAATTAAACAAAAACAAGACTATGTGAACATAATCTAAAACAATAAGATAATAAAAAAAACTAAACTAAACTAGAAATCTATAATAAAACAAAAGTTACGACATAAATATAAAAAATAAGATCTAAATTCAACAAAAAACTCTAATATAAAAATATAAAATATAAACTAAACTAAACTATAACTAAGAGAAAAAATATAATATAATAATATAATCTAAAAACACTATAAGATAAAATAAAAATACAATACAACTATAACTGAAACTCATTTTAACAAAAAAAAAATCTTATCTTGGTTTAAAATAGAATATAAATCTAACAAAAAAAACTACATTCTAATACTCTAAGATAAAAAATCTAGGATCTTCAATAAAAAAAAAATAAAATACAACTCTAACTTAAACTCTAAGCTAGTACTATAAGCTAAAACACCAAACTCTTAACTAAACCAAACTAAAACTCCAACTGAAATTCAAAGGTATAACATCAAACTCTTAACTAAAATTAAACTAAACTAGAACTTCAATAAAAACTCTAAGTTAAGACTCTAAGCTAAAACATTATATACTTTTAACTAAAACTAAAGCAAGGGCTGGGTGGTCCTTTGGGAGCCCGGGGAGAGCCTTTGGGGGTCTGGGGGCCCTTGAGCGCCGATTGGTCCGTTGGGTGTCCGGGGGACCTTGGGGTGCGGGGGGATGGCCTTGGGGGGTCGGGGGGCCAGTTGGGAGCCGGGGGGACCTTTGGGGACCAAGGGAGGGTCTTTGGAAGCCTGGGGAGGGCCTTTGGGTGGCCCGGGATGGCCTTTGGGGGTATGGGTGGGCCTTTGGGGGCTCCGGAGGCCCTTTGAGACCTTGGGGGCCTTTGGGGGGCCGGGGTAGGCCCTTGGGGGCACAGGGAGGGCCTTGGGGGCACTGGGAGGGCCTTTGGGGCACAGGGAGGGCAGTGGAGGGCTTGGGGGACATTTGGGGACCGGTGGAGGGCCTTTGGGATCCCGTTGGTCCTTCGAGAGCTCGATGGGCCTTTGGGGGCCCCGAGGATGGCCTTTAGGGGTCTGGGTGGGCCTTTGGGGGCTCCGGTGGCCCTTTGAGAGCTTTGGGGGCCTTTGAGGATCGGGGGCTTCCTTCGGGGCACAGGGGGGCAGTTGAGGGCCGGGGGGACATTTGGGGACCGGTGGAGGGCCTTTGGGATCCCGTTGGTCCTTCGGGAGCTCGATGGGCCTTGGGGGGGCCCGGGGAGGGCCTTTGGGGGGCTGGGGGGGCCTTTGGGGGCTCCGGTGGCCCTTTGAGAGCGTTGGGGGCCTTTGAGGATCGGGGGGCTTCCTTCGAAGCACAGGGAGGGCAGTTGAGGGCCTGGGGGACATTTGGGGACCGGTGGTGGGCCTTTGGGATCCCGTTGGTCCTTCGGGAGCTCGATGGGCCTTTTGGGGACCCGGGGATGGCCTTTGGGGGTCTGGGTGGGCTTTTGGGGGCTCCGGTGGGCCTTTGAGAGCTTGGGGGGCCTTTGAGGACCGGGGGCTTCCTTCGGGGCACAGGGCGGGCAGTTGAGGGCCTGGGGGACATTTGGGGACCGGTGGTGGGCCTTTGGGATCCCGTTGGTCCTTCGGGAGCTCGATGGGCCTTTGGGGGGCCGGGGGTTGGCCTTTGGGGGTGTGGGTGGGCCTTTGGGGGCTCCGGTGACCCTTTGAGAGCTTTGGGGGCCTTTGAGGAACGGGGGGCTTCCTTCGGGGCACAGGGGGGGCAGTTGAGGGCCTGGGGGACATTTGGGGACCGGTGGAGGGCCTTTGGGATCCCGTTGGTCCTTCGGGAGCTCGATGGGCCTTTTGGGGACCCGGGGATGGCCTTTGGGGGTCTGGGTGGGCTTTTGGGGGCTCCGGTGGGCCTTTGAGAGCTTGGGGGGCCTTGGAGGACCGGGGGCTTCCTTGGGGGTGGGGGGGGGGTATGAGAAGCCTTTGGGGTTGGGGTAGAGGACCTCAAAACACTGTTAAAATACAACTTGTGTATTATAACGACCACACTCAAAACCTCCTCAAAAATCTCTTCAAAAATAATCTCTTAAAATGTCTCTAGCTGTTTCGCCGAAATAGTTCCATAAAATAGCTAAAACGGTTTCGCCAAAATTATCCCTAAACGGAATTTCGGTATGTTCCTTTTGTTTGGCATCTCTGCGCTAATGCATTTCAAATTATTTGGAAACCTTTTCGCGCGCTAAGATCAAAACGTCTGCTCGGAAACTATTCTCTTGTTAGAAACAACAAATTAATTTCCCTTTCGTGAATCAATTCTCTTTAGAACAACAAATTAATTCCCCTTTCGTGTCAATCAATCAATCATGACATCATCTGTCATGTGTGATCAAAACTTTGTCTCGGAGACAATTCTGGTCGAACTCCAAAGACATTAATTAACTTGACGTCATCTGTCAGACACTCCCTGGAAACAATTTGATTAATGACTGCCAACTCTAGACTGACCAGAAAAGAAAGTTGGCTCGGAAACGACAACAACATTGATCCCATTAACTACGTGTTCTCCCAAATGACTCTGTTCATAACAACATTGACCTTGGCATTTTGCCTCGGAAACAATAACAACAACATTGACATTCGTTGAGAGCGTGCCAAAAACACACCTGGAGAAAGAGGTCATTGACCCCATTACGCAATCATTCTCCCTAATGACTCTATGCCCATATAAGGAGTCCCCCCCGGAGTTATTATGGCATCTCTACTGATATCCATTGTGAAAAAAAATATATAACAAGAAAAATAAATAAATAAATTTACGATTAGTTGGGAGTAAACTCATGTTAGATATTTTTTTCTTTATAAACGTAAGAAATGTTACCCTAACAGCCTTGCATTTTTAAATGGCCGTATTCAGCCACATTCCTCATATCATTTGCTTGTTATTTTTCATTTATTTATAAAAGTACCGAATACAATTATAAAAGAAGTTTGTAAAACTTTGATGACTAAGCACTGGATCATGAGAGTGGAATATTCAGTCTATTTCTCTGTCATTAAGACTGCCTTCAACAGGATTCGCATGCAAATCTAGCTCCTTTCCTTTAGACTAAGAATCTGATTCAGGGGACCATGCCTCTCCCAAAGTCCCCCTCCCCATCTAAAAAAACATTCTGGATACAGCCCTGTGGATTATATATTAATTTATACCTCCAGCCTCTCATCGTCCCTACGTTAGAGCTAATTCTGTATGCTGAAACACAAGGGCTGTTAAACTAGAATAAAGAATTTCTTTTGGCAACTATAGTCAGTAGCAACTCATTCGATAGAAATTCGTTGAACAGCAAGATAAATCTTAGAAAAGGGCACTGGAAATTTTGACTTCCAATTGACCGAGCCCCTTCCAAAACTCCTTCGACCACTCCTTCCATATAAAGTGCCCCTGGGAAAAAAATAAATGAATAAATATTAATACATTGAACCTTTATCGGTCTTTACTATGGATAACGCAACACGATTGCCCCTGACTTAAACAGGAGAATAGAAATTTTAATTTCCCTTCTAATGAAAATCCTGGAATTATCCAAGGGTAAAATAAGGGTAATTTTCCACGAAGGTGGGGGGAATACTCCGTGGGGGTATTTTCTGGGGGGGGGGGGTAAATACTGACCCCCAGGGACAAGAGGGCATGAATTGAAGATTTCTATAAGATTTGAAATTTAAAATAAAAATGAGAATATTGATTCTGCTTTGGCCCTCCTCAGGGTTAAAAATCCAGATCATGTAGTCTTTTTGATGAGGCAACTTTATTATTTGAAGCAAATGACTTCCCACATTATTTTAGGAAGGCAATTAGAACTAAAAAAGAAATCCATGAATAAGAGACCTTGCTTTAAATAGAGCTACTGGGGATATTCCCATAAACCCAATTTACAATAACTTAAAATTAAAGGATTCAGATAACATTTTCTTCAGTTTAAATTAAGATCACCTGGCTAAACTTTTAATGATAATTAGGTCAGAAGACAAGCTAAGCCAATCACTAAGCAGAGAATTCTTGCCCAATCTAATTGGCAAATAAACTTGAAAGTTTTGAAGAAAAGATTGAAAAAACACCCATTGGTACTCCACGAAAAACACTTAACTCTAATCCATTGCTAAGAATGTGTTCCTTAATTGAGCAAAAACTCATGCCTGGTGAAAAAAAGAAAAGAAGTAAGTCTGGAACTATAAATGATAAAGAGACACAAAGTGATTTAAGAAAAGAAAGTGAAGTTTTAAAAGAAGAAGACCCAACAATGGCGTCTGAATCCACTGTGGTTAAAGTTGAGACCTCAGGTGAAATTCAAATCAAGGAAGAAAAGGAAGAAAATAGCCAAGACGAAGAATCCAAAAGACCCCAAAGACGAAAAAAGAGTCTATTGATTCAAAACAGCATGGTATCTATAAAGAAAACGAAAGCTGATAAGCTTCAAAAAGAGACCCAGGAGCCCGTGGCTAGAGGACGACGGTCCATTTTTAAACAGCAGGTATCAGAATATTCTGTAGAAATTATTAGTTGAAATCCATCATTCTTTTTTCAGAAGTTACTTATGCTAATATTGTTTGTTAATGTTTTGGTTTGACTGATTCGGTCTTTCTTCAGCTCAGTTAGAATTACTTCAAAAGTCTAGTTTTCCTTCTTTTTTTGAACACTGTAAGACATCTGGGCGGAAGTCACTGAAGATATATCTGCCTCTATAATATTCGCTTCCCTTTTGTCCGTTGGCTGATATTACCCTCATTTTCACGGCTATTTAGTTTTATCGTTTTTTTTTCTTGTTTGTCATATGTCAATCCAGCTTGTGGCCTTTTATGTTTTTAGCAGTTCACCGAACTAATGTAATTTTGTATTAGTTAGTATTTCCCCATTTTAAAATTGTAATTACATGTACTATTATACACTTTACCGTCCTAATAACAAGAGACCTAAGTCAGACAGACCGCCTTTTAAACCGGGGAGCACAGCTATGCACAAAACAAAATCATGTTCAATCTTTTTTCTGCAAGCCTCTTCGCGCTTTTGCGCTATTAATTAAAAAAACTTTTTCCACAAAATAAGTTTTTCAAAGATAAGTAACCCCTATGCCTTCCCAAGGCCAGAACATAATTTGAACTTTACTGAAAAAAAATATAAATGTTTCTACTTTTGTAATTTCTGTTCGTTTTGGGTTTCATTTAGTTATCGATGCTGATTTGTGGTAGTTTAACGCTTGGTAGATTATTTTATTCTATTTTTGCTCATTTTTTGTTTAATGGAGTTCTTTACTTTACTTTGAAAAACTTATTTTGTGGAAAAAGTTTTTTTAATTAATTTCTGTTCGTTTTATATTGACACAGTCTTTTCAGAGAAAAAGAAAATAATACTTTAAATCTTTTCCTTTAAGAATTTATAGTTTGACCTGATATTTGTTTACTGGAGAAAAATTTTCAGCAATATTTAACAACAAACACCCTTTTAAAAATCTGGACACAAATAGTAGTGTCTAATTTAGTTTTATACCTCTTCTAGTTGACCTGAAACGGAAAACTTGATGCCATTCGCAAAAAAATCTGTTTACTTTCTTTGACAGCTAGGATACACTTACGCTTTTTTGATTTGGTTAAATTTTAAGAGCAGAAGCAGCCCCGAAAGTTTGAACATAATACACTCAGTCGTTCTTGCGATACTGCTGAGATGCCTGATTGGGAATTAGTATTAACACAGTGTATTTTGATTTAATCTTGTGGCAACATTTACTTTGGAGCCCTTTTTGACATTTCTATTACAGCTTTCTATATAAACTGAATATACCCCCAGGGCATAACCTACAACCCTTGCATTGAGGGCTCTTAGGGGGTTAATCCTAAAAGACCTAATTTCAAGAACTTTCAAATACCTTGAACAAAATGGCTGTCTCAAAATTTGATTGGATGTGTTTGGGAAAATCGTGGGCGTGAGAGTGGCGTTAGTCACTCTCCAATCACTTTCAACTATTGAAAAATTCACTAGCCCTTTCAATTTCCAATTGGATAAGCCCTTTTCTGAAGTTTCTACGACAACGCCTTCTATAAAACCTTATATGCCCACAGGGCATAACTTACAACCTTTTCCCTGAGGGCTGCTGGGGGGGGGGTTCTACGCTTTCAATAATACCCTTTTAAGCCCCTAGGGCATAACTTACAACCCTTGCCCTGAGGGTTTTTTTCGGAGGGGGGGACATCCTTAAAGACCTAATTTCCAAAACTTTCAACTACGTTCAATAAAATGGCCATTTAAAATATTGATTGGACGTGTTTGGAGGAAAGATGGGCCTGACAGGGGGGTTAGTTGCCTTCAAATCACTTTCGACTATTAAAAAAGACACTAGCCCTTTCAATTTCTAATTGAATTAGCCCTTATTCAAGCTTCTACGGCAGAGCTTGCGATAAAAACCTAATGTGTCACCAGGATATAACTTATAACCCTTGCCCTGAAGACTGTAGGGGGAATATCCTGCTCATGGGTATAATTTCCAGAACTTCGAACTGCGTGAACCAAAATGGCTATCTCAAGAGTTTTATTGGATGTATATGGGAAAATGGTGGGCGTAAGAGGGGCGTTAGTCACTCTCCAATCCCTTTCAATTATTAAAAAAAGGCGCTAACACTTTCGATATCCCATTGAATGAGCCCTTTTGAAGTTTCTACGCTTTCAATAAAAACCTTATACGCCCCCAGGGCATAGTTTACTATCCTAGCCCTGAGGGCTCTGTGGGGGTTGTCATCTTCAAAGACCAACTTTCCCGAACTTAAAGCTAGGTTAAATGATATGGCTATCTCAAAGTTTTGATTAGATGTGTTTGGGGAAAAGGAGGGCATGAGAGGCGGGTTAGTTGCTCTCTAATCACTTTTGACTATTTAAAAGGGCACTAGCCCTTTGAATTTCCAATCGAATGAGCCTTTTTTTAAGTTTATACGACAACACCTTCTATAAAAACCTTATATGCCTCCAGGGCATAACTTACAACCCATGCCCTAAGGGCTGTGGGAGACTGTCCTCAAGAACATAATTTCTATTTGGCAAGCAACTAAGCTGAACAAAATGGCTATCTCAAAATTTTGATTGGATGTGTTTGGGGAAATGGTGGGCTTGGAAGGGGTGTTAGTTGCCTTCCAATCACTTTTGAGTATTAAAAAGAGCACTAGCCATTCCAATTTCCAATCGAATGAGCGCTTTTCAAAATTTTTACGACAACTTCTTCCGTACGAAGTGCCCTGCGTTAAAGGAAAAAATTAATAAATTAATAAAGAGAGGGGCGTTTGTCACTATCCAATCACTTTCAACTATTAAAAAAGGCACTAGCCCTTTCAATTTCTGTCTTGACAAGGAACAATCACAAGAATCTCGATAGGTTGAAGGTAGGGGGGGGCACATTTGCAACTGCAAGTGTTTTTCTTCTTTGCTTAAGGACCGAAAAATGATTGATTGACTAAAACAGTGAATTGAGAGAAAACATAAAATAAAAATAGACTTAACCAATTTGTAAAATATGGTTAAAAGTTGTCAAATTTAATAGAAAAAGCTGTAAAAATCAATAAATGGGCAAAATTTAGTAAATTTATATTGACCAAGCTTACTTTTGATAAGATTTTATTACTTTCCATTTACTATCAAAACAAATACAAACAGTATATTTAAAAATTTTAATCGTATATACAAAAAATACATTTTCAATATGAATTTTAATTCCAATGCAATTTTCACATGAGAGTTAAACAAGGCTTTTACTACCGTGTATGTAGTTTTGGTTGAAATTCCAAAAAATAGATACGAAGCCAAGTTAATGCCTATGATATTTAAAATATGTCATTTTTCTTAGAAATCACTAAACTTTTAAAGATTGCCCAAAACTTGAAGATAAGCCATTTCGTACCATAAAAGTACTATAAAGGTAAATTTGTCCTAAAAACACTGATCTGTTTCTGTCGATGATTCTGTTCAGATGAGAATTTTTTTTAAATGAAAATTTTTGTGCATGTAGAAATTCAAAATGCTTGCAAAATATCCATGCAAAGATAAATACGCAAAATTCTGTAATGTCTGCTGTTACTTTTATTATCTACTGTTAGTTTTATTATGTGCCTGTTTTGATCAACATATATTGGTTTGTGTAACCTGGTTCTTCAAGGAAAGGATAAAACTTTGTTTCTATTATATTATAGTTACATTTCAGCTAATGCTAGAGACAGATTAAAAAATCTAAAGGTGGCCGCATCATAAAAAAATTTAAATAGGAAAAGAAAGATTTTTTTTGTAAAAGCATATTATCTTAATAATATTCTGTTGAAACAATTAAATGTAGGGCAGCGCAATTCCGCACACCAAACAACCATTTTGATTCACACGGATGTGAGGTTCTAAGAAGCATCATAAATAATTAAGTTCAACGCATTTAGAATTTTCTAAACTTTTAAAGATAGCCCAAAACTGAAAGGAACAAAGAGTCGTGATTTTTTTTTACAAAAATAGTTATATTTAAAATGTAAAGTTATAATTTATGGCGGCTATTCTTCATGTTTGTTTGAGACTCTTGTGAAAAAAATAGTTTAGTTACAGGTTAGTTAGTTACAGTCATAAATAATAATTCATAATAAAAATTTGATCTTCTTTTAAGTTTTAGCACTGGTTTTTCTTTTCTTTTTTTTATCACTTCCTTGCATGTCTTTTATCTTCAATCGATTGATGTCCTTTTTCTCTTCTAGGTTGAATTTCAAGCTGAATTTTGAATCAAAGAGCTGAGCAGTAATTCGCAGCAAACTCTGTGGAAGCCTGTTTACTGTTGCTGTCTTTCGGTGTAATGGCGTTCATTTTTACATAGAAAGTCGTTGCAATAGAACAGGCTTCTCATAATCCTAAAACAAAAAATAAAAAAAAATCAAGGGTTCTCAACCTTAAATTTATTAGGTTCTCAGTAAATTTGTTTATGCTTCTTTTTCTCCCATTTTTACAATTTAAAAGAAATAGAACCCTTAAAATTGTTTGTAATAAATTATCTTTTTTGCTCACCCCTTCGATAGACGAATTACTGCTCATCCAAGCTCTTCTTCTCCTTGTACGGCCTCTGCTCCTCAGCCATGAAACCGCTTCCTGAGTCAACAAACAAGAAAAAAAGAATCATTTTGAAAAAAGGAACATTTTGTTTTTCCTTGTATTTTAATAAAAATTGAGCAACTAGAGTAAAACTTTATTATTTGGTTTTCTTATAGCTTATCATATACTTACTACTTCATGCTCCTAGAGTCAAGTATTATTTAAGGGACACAAATAAAAAGATCGAGTTAGATGGAGAGACAATCTTGCTCAGAATCCTAGTTCTGAAATTCGTCATTGGAAAATATTAGAAAAAGAAGTGCCACATATTTGCGATCATTAATCTATGCTGCTTTATTAATAACCACAGTTTAACCACACTTCTTGGTTCATTGTGTTACAGGTTAAAAAAAAGAAATAAAAGAAAATCATAACGAAAAATCAAGAAACACAAATTTTGAATTATGTTACAAGCTCTTTTAACCAATATTAATTTTAAAACAAATATTTAGAATAACAGATATACCACGACTCTTGGTTTTTGGGAGTTATTCCTAATGAGGAAGGATGAGACGGCTAGGAAAATTTTTGTGGATGAAGCATGACAGGTTGCCCTCTCCTTAAAATCTTGCTCTTTACGCTGAAGTTTGACTATTTATCCCAATTTTTTAATGACAACTCCTTAAACAAAAGGGCCGTCCAATTAGAATAGGAAGCTTGTCTAAAAATGAAAAAAAAAAATCACCCGAAAAGTAAAGGTATTGAGGAGGGGAACAATCCCTTAATACAAAAAATGATTTATATCTGTTTTGAACCTTAATATTGCTCCTAAATTTTGGTTGAGATAACTTGTTTTTTTATTTTTTAATATAAGTTTCAAAAGAGTCGGAGATAGGTAAGGAAGGAAATACTTATTATGTAATTTTTAAACGTTCTAAATGAAAATTAACTAAACTGTACAAATGAGTAATAATTGATTATTAAAAGACTCAATTTTGAACATAAAACGGAACATTAGAACTATATTTAACTGCAATGGAATGATTTCTAAGAAAAATATAGGCGCTAAGGTCCTCTGTAACCCTGTCAGTTTTAAACTGTTGTGTATATGACATATTTTCTGTATGGGAACACTGCTAATATATTTTGCTGAGCAAAGCGGACTGATACCCTGAATTGCATCCTGAGTCTGATACACTTCCAAAATAATTATTATTATAGCATGAGGCAGTCAAAGGCATTATTAGTAGGAAACCAATTTATGGAAATCATTTAACGTTATTTTTTAGTATTTAATATCAAACTACTTTAAACCTTAGGCTGACTTTAATCAATTTCTGCAAGCTCAAAATTAATTTAATTAGAAGGTTGTAATAAAAATTACAGACATCTAGATTTCAGTCTTAAAGACTGACTGTAATTAATATCAAATAGTCGAAAATTTCCTTGAAATAAAATCTCAAATTCGAAACTTTGGATAAGGTTTTGTTGATCTATTGACTACTAGATTTTATTTTAACGAATTCAAAACTTATCTATTAAAAGACTGTATTTGGTATTGTTTAATGTATACATATATTTATACAGTATATCTTTTAAAAGACTGTATCTGGTTACTTTAAATGTATACATATGCGTATATTAGTGGAAGTACAGGCTTTGCTCGTGTTTTAAGCCACCCTCCACTTTCTTTGCTTACTGTGGGGGAAGCCTTTTTCTTTGGCCTTCATAAAAAACAGCCTGCTGTTGCCTTCCTCTACTCACTCAGCCACAAGTTTCTATTTATTATGTTTTGCTCGTTTTTTGTTTTCATTCTTCTGATATTCTGTTTTTCTGTAATGTTTCTTCGTTTATGTGCTACCTCCCTCTCTGTTATGTCTTTATCTTTTATTCTTTGAATTTTCCTTTTAGTTACAGAATTGCTCTGCATAAAATTTCACTTTTTCCAGCGTGAATTGTGTAGCTGATGAATAAGCAAGCGTATTTGCTAGGTAGATTTAACTCAAATAAAGTTTTGTAACAAAAATTGTCTATATTATGCCATATACATAAATTCAAACGTGTATTTATAAGACAGTGGCCATATACACAAAACAAACACAGAAGAAAAAACGATAAAGTAACAATACAATAAATTTAGGTCACTGCCCCCTGTGCTTCCACAGCAATTCTATGTAAAACATCTTAATGCAATAAGTATAAATTGGTACTAGCGCTATGCTTCTGGTAATTTCGACACTTTTATTGGTGCTCCACTTCCAAGCACAATTTAAGGTGGCTGAGAAACTCTTCATGTGCTGCTACTAGGACTTTTATCTTCGTTCTAGGTCTATTTAAAGTACCCAAAAAACTAGATTAACGTGTTTTTGCCTCCTACGCCAGTCATAGGTCTGTTGTTTTCTTTAAATGAAAAAAAAAACATTACTACTCAACAAATTTAAGTCACTGCCATCCATGCTTCCACGCCACATTAGAGGCAACGCTGTAGCGTTGCCTATAGTAAAGGCCATACGGCTCCAATGTTTTATTCTTTATTTAAAAAATTTTTTTCTCAGAGGCACTTCATATCGAAGGGGTTGTCGTAGAAGCTTCAAAGGGGGCACATTCGATTGGAAATCGAGAGTTCTAGTACCCTTTTCAATAGTCGAAAATGATTGGAGGGCAACTAGCCCAACCCCTCCCCCCACACCCATCATTCCCCCAAACATATCCAATCAAAATTGTGAGATAGCCATTTTGTTCAGCGTAGTTGATATCCAGATAGAAAATATATTTCCAGAGAGAATCACAGAGAGAACGCACAAGGTCTATGAGTCACATGTTTGACGTCACTGGTATTAAATCTTTGTTTAGCTCCTGCTGTGCAACTGGTAAAAAAATTTACCATTATTTCTCCAAAAAGCTGCAGACTTCACGGATGGTGATGAGCTCAATAGTGGCGAACAGAAGCAGCATTAACACGCTACAACGAAATGCTGTACTGAAAAGGAATTTCACTTCGTATGACGAGAAAAATTAAATCTATGCATACAAGTATTTGGTTTCGGATAAGAATTAAGAAATTCATTATAACAGCAGGAAAAACCTTGTGTAAAATAAATAAAATCTTTTATTTTATGCATGGTAAAATAAAATGCTGTTATAATTATTTTTAGGATAAACACGTAAAAAAATATTTTTTTATATATTTCGCAGACCCGAGAATTCTGCTTTCAACCGTACAAGGCCGCCAGAATTCATATGGTCAAATCGCTTAGTTCTTTTTACTAGACACAATTTACCATCTTCAATCAGAATTAAGGTCAGGTTCATATAGAAGATGGTACATTTTATCAACTAAAAATGACCAAGCAATATTGCTCTATGAATAATGGGACAAAGAGTATCTTCCTAGAGGGGAAACTGGCACTAGTCCTGACAGAAATTAACACCATCTAGCATGTGGCGACACGACGTTGTTTTCAAACTCTGTAATCATTTTTCTGTAAGGAACTAAGATCAGACATTTATTACTACCCTAATTTTAACAATTACACTAAGTAAATTAATTATTGGCATTATTACACTGAAATAAATACTAAGTGTCTCCGAACGCTAGATGACGTTGATAGTTTTTGTTTTTTTTTTGTTCTAGCGCCACTCTTATGAGTTACCCAATATCTTTGTGATGAACGCTGTTTATGATTTTCTCACATACTTATCTTAAAAAGAACACTGATAGCACTTTAATCTGGAACCGAAATTCCAGAAATGAAACTAACCAAAGTCTCTCACCTGAATTTTCTTAAAACCAAAACTCTTTAAATACTTATCTAAAAAACAAAATGAGATTTATTTTGAGAATAATTTTTAAACAGAATTTAACCAGCCAGGTGAATGTGTTTTTTTTCAACCCAGAATCGAAACCGAGGTGAGATAAATAAATTACGATGTCTACCATAAATAAATTTTATTCAGAAATATTAACATTTTATAATTATTAATTCAATAAAAGTACAAGATCTTTAATGGTACAAAATTTCATTACTATTATTGAACCTATGACAATAATTATTAAACTTCAGCCCTAATGTTTATCGCCTTGTAATGGGACTCCCAAAACTAGCCAGAACGAAAACTTTATCAATTTAACATAATCTTTATGAGGTTAAAAAATTATTATAAGCTTTAATTTATAACAAACAACTTCAGCTTTAGAAACCAATTTAACATAATTTTAACAAAATATGGTAAAGTGTTTAATCCAAAAAGACAGTACAGCATTGCAAATTCTCGTTGATTTGATAAAGTATTTGAGAATCCTCAATCACAGGTTTGGCTAAAAAAAAAATATAAAAAATTGTTGGATTGGAAGAAAAATAACATTCAAATATATCTTATGAAATAACAATGATTAACGAATAAAATAAAAATGACCACCGCTGAGGCTAACATGCTGTTTTTATCCAAAAGTTCTTCTTCTAATTTCGAGAAAATAAATTTTTTAGACATTTTTACATCCTTAAGCATACGAATGTAAGTTTTAGGCTCTAACTTTTTAGGATAGCCATTTGTAATCTGCCTTTTAACTATTTCTATTGTATCTGTCTTATATTTCGGCTTCTTGTTTTATAGCCTGGCGCAAGCAGAATGGCCAGATGGGGCGCATTTTCTTCATTCAAGGGCTTTTTTGAAGTAGTTTCGCATTAAATTTTTTGAATCAGTGCACATTTTGAGGGGGGAAATTATTCATTCATCGCATTTTCACTAGTCAAACGGGGTTTTCGGCGCATTTTCCCTTTTAGACGGAACAACTTTACACTAAGCAGTTCACAACATTTGGCAAGCACACCTCCATTTTTATCAAATAATTAACTCAACACAACAGTTCAACATACAGGGGCTGTCAGGGTCTGAATGGCCATGGGGATACTGTGCAATTATCCCTTTTAATCTTATTCGGTAAGTATTACATACGGTTTTATAATTGAAATGGATGGTTCCTCCTCTCTTCCTGCAAGGACTGAGAAGGCTTCTTGTAATCACTATACCACTTGGTATATATAAGATGCATCTGATTAATATCCTTTAAAAGCTTGCATATCAACCTACGTCGGTCAATATTTACCAAATCATATTATTGAGTTAGGAATAAATTGAATACACTATTTGATGCCTTTTTTATGCTTATTACAAATATAATAATAATTTCTATTGAAAATTAATTTCAGCCCCCCCCCCTAGATATGATATACCAAGCCCAACCCTTAATGGGCATATGTAGGGGGGGGGGCTGAAATTCATTTCAAAAAGAAATGCTTATTATTTTCGTTATCAGCATAAAAAAAGGCATTGAATGGTGTAGCCTATTTACTTTAGTCTTAACTCAATAATAGGATTTGGTAGATATTGACTGTATTTTGTAGGATGGAGCACAGTTGTGAAGCTGAAAACAATATTGTTGGCCTTCATTTAAGCAGAAGATCTATCTGGCAAGATTTCCCTTTTTTTACACACAGATTTTGAAAGTTCATCAAAGGTCAGGATCCTCTAGAGGGAGAAGGAGTGGATGTAGGTAGCCTGCTTCCAAATACATTCCTGGGACACACTTTAGCCTATAGCCTAAATCCATCCCTGTAAGTTTGGTCAATATATACCAAATCATATTATTGAGTTAGGACAAAAGTTAAAACACCATTTGATGCCTTTTTTTATGCTGATTTACTAATCTTATAAGCATTTCCATCAGAAATGATTTTCAGCCCCCCCCCCCATAAATATGCCCATTCAGGGTTAGGTATAACTTATATTGGGGGGGCGGAAATTCATTTCCAATAGAAATGTTTATTCTATTTGTAATCAGCATAAAAAAGGCATCAAATGGTGTATTCACTTTATTTGAAACTCAATACTATGATTTGGTATATATTGACCCCTAAGTCCATCACTACATCAACACAGTCAATGTTCAAGCCTGCTCCACTTAGCCTGTAACTACTCTGTCGAATTCTTTTTTCTCTATTAAGATGTCTAATATCCTTCCTCCTGTCTTCTGTTCCTGCACATTCAAATAACAGATGTTTTATCATATCAACAAACTGCAGATCTAATATATTAATTACTAAAATGTGCTCTATATTTCTGAATTCCTGGATGACCTGACCTTAGTCCGAACATCACCCTGGGTTCAGATTTACTTATGGGCCCATATATTTTCTTTTCAAATTGCCTTTCTTTCTTTTGTATAACTAACATATTTTATTGAGAACATACAGCTGTCCTTGAATGTCCTTATTCTCAATTTCTTTATCACTATTACAATTTGATTAACCATCCTGGGTGTGATACCTACAAATGTTTGCCTGTCTTCTATGGATGCCTATTTTGCTGCAGTGTCAACCATTTCATTTTTACTAATGTTTGCATGCCCTGGTACCCAATCCAATGTGATGGTTATGGTAAATAGTTACCAAATCCTATTATTGAGTTACAACTAAAATGAATATACTACTCAATGCCTTTTTTTATGCTCTTCACAAATATAATAATCATTTTTGTCAGTAATGACTTCTCGGTCCAACCCCTACATATCCCAAGTCTGGGTATATATTTGCACATTAGGGGGGTGGGGGGATTTTAAACTTGTCTCTCATTTACATCAGAAATAAAATTACCCCCACCCTCCTACTGTGCAAATATATACCCTGAATTGGTATATATAGGGGTGGGGGCTAAAATTCATTTCCAACAAAAATGATTATTAAATTTGTAAAAAGTATAAAAAAGGCATTGTGCATAGTAAATGTGCATTAGCCCGCTCAAAAATAGTTATCCCATTAAGTGTTACTGGATATTGATCATTTAAACAATTAAAATCTACTTTAGGGAAATTTGGACTCCCATTAACTACATAATTGTCTAACAGGGTCTTAGCTGCATACTGTTGCAGAGGCTTGTAAGCTGCTAGAAGAAATGCATATTTGAAGCATTGAAGCCCTGTATTGAAATTGAAGCGTTGTACACCTTGACACCCCTTTAAATCATCATTATATTCTGCCCCCACCACCCTACTCCAACCTCTTAAAATAAAACTGTTTTTAAATTTAGCCACATTAATATCCAAACTCCCAATAAATAAAACCACCGACCCACTACCCAACTCAGTATAATTATCCAATTTTGTTACTATATTATCAACCCATTCCATTAAAGCACCCTCAAAATTATTCAGGTCTGGATGAAGTGGTAGCGTTTCAGTACGTAAATAATGCTCATACACCTCATCTGCCTTTTCATTGAAATAAATTATTTTTTGTGTAATGGCAGCCTTAATCCCATCCCTCCCACCACCCTCCCAAATTACTCTTTCAAGAAGGGCTCGAATCTTGCCCACATAGGAGTGTACTATGTCTACCGGATCCGCTATGATGCTACCTGATGTTAGGGAATTAAATGAATCCTCAAACTCAGCCCTATAAACAAATACATTGTGCAAGGCAGAGTCAACTAAATTAAAATCGGGCATAACAGAGGGCGTTACGGGGATTTCATTTCCTCCACCAATTTGCTCAATGATGGGGATGTTTTGTGGTGTGAAATCCCCCAACTCACTCAACAAACCCTTGAGTGTATCAGGACTGAGATGATCAGCCCATTTGAGGTTAGCTGGTTGAGTCATACCCCCTGTAGATGTACTTGGTACATTAATATCACTATCCCCTATATTTGGAGGAATCATACTACAACTAAAATCACCAAACCAATTGATTAACAACTGATCAATCCATTCCTCTGACTCGACATGGATATCATCTTCAAATTGTGTTGGTGGTGGTAATAAAGGTATTTCCATGTCATCAAATAGATTATTGTTCCTTAGGTTTGTTGGTGGTTGGAGTTCCTGTACATTTATCTAAAAAATGAATGTGAAGTTATTTTTTCTTTAACAAGAAAATGAATATTTAAATTGTGTGTGTGTGTGTGTTTGTGTGTTTAATATCATTCTTCGAGTGTAACCTGGTATAAGAAAGAGAAATTATGCCATATTTTTTTATATGGTGATGTGACACTTCAATTAAGCTGAAAAAAATATTTTCAGTGTTTAATGACCTAAATCTATAGAACCGCTACCCTATTATTAGTTTTTTTTAATTCTTAATTCATGCTAGATCCTAACATTGACATTGAGGTTTTTTTTTGTTTTTTTTAATGCACACTGAGATAGATATATACAAAGATACAAGAGAGAGAGATAGAATATACAATTTTTCTTTCGTAATCATGGAGAGAGGTGACTGGTTCCATGACTACATCAGCTTTATGGAATAGGAGCATGGTTTGCTTTTTGAGTGTGGCAGTTGACCAGATGACAGTTGGCTGGTTTATGATGGGTCCGGACGGTTATGACGTATCGTTGTGGATACTGGATGCGGCAGCTGGATATTTGGCTATTGGGCGGTTTATAGTTAATGTTGATGGTATTAATGGATTCGATCTACGATCATGTTGTATAACCGTCGGTCTGTTTGTAATGACCACTGGAGTCGCTTCACCCCTTCTTATCTTATTAATGGGTAGGGGGAGCACTGGAAAATCCTAAAAAAAGTTTGTTTTTCATGAAAAAGATATTGAAAGAGAACCATCAGTCCTCATCAATAGTATGCACAAGAATAAGTTTTTTTTTAAATTTAAATTGAAAGTGTTATTCTATTTTTCTGATAATGATTTAGAGATGTAAAAAAAAGTTAAAAAAAACTGTCAGAAAAAAAGTTAAAAAAAACAGTCAGAAAAAAGAAACAAAAAAAATTGTCCGAAATTTAAAAAAAAAAAAAAAAAATTGGTCACTACAAAAATCATTTTTCTAATAGTAAAAGTCGCAACATACATATCTATATCATTCCAATTTTGAAGTTGGAAAATATTAAATGAGAATTTCTTATGTTTTAAGTGTGTTTTATGACATTATAATAGATGTAAAAAAAAGTTAAAAAAAATTTCAAAAAGTTAAAAAAAAAATTGGTCACTACAAACATTATTTTTCTAATAGTAAAAGTTGCACACACATATCTATATCATTCCCATTTTGAAGTTGGAAAATATTAAATATGAAATTTTTGTGTTTTAAGTGTGTATCATGACATTCTAAGAGATGTAAAAAAAAGTTGAAAAAAGTTATTAAAAGAAAAATAGGGGGGGGGGGTTGGAGGGAGGGGGGTGGACGATTCTGGCACCTTGGGCTGGTGGGGAACAAATGAAACGAATGAAAAAACTGGTTTTTTTTTCAAATTTAATTTCTGGTTGTTTTTTTAAATAATGCTTAGAAATCCGGCGCCCCCTTCATAGAAATGTCCCTTACCCCAAAGAAACATCCTCCACGGAAGGATTCTCCCGAGCAACCCCCTCCTCCAGTCCCCCCCCCCTCACTATAAAAAAATCCTTCCTGGAAATGTCTGTATACTTCCCAATAACCAATATAATATGTAAGCAATGGGCAAAGTTCATAACTTGCAGCCCTTTCCCTGGGAACTGTGGGGGATTAAGTCATCCTAAAAGACATATTTATTCAACTTTCGACTATGTTGAACAAAATGGCTATCTCAAAATTTTAATTGGGTGTGTAATGGGATCAATTTTCAAAAACATAAAAAATTTTCCAATTGAAGTTACCCAAGTAAAATAATGTCACCCAAAATATGAACCTGAAAATTCAAGTAACCTACAGATCAAGCAAGTCTCAAGCGTTCAAATTAAAATAATGAAACAAATGTATTTAATTCAAAATACATTGTAAGAATCTTTTCCCACAGAAAATGTAATAAATAAATCCAATCCCGCGTCGCCAAAGTATGCAATAAATATCAGTCTGACCGTGTATACATGTGTGTACATATGTGTACATGTGTGTACACACATGTACACTCATGTACACACATGTACACACCGACTCCCATGATTGACCTAGAAAGAGGATGTGGTTTTATACTCATCGGATTGTAGGCCTCTGATTGACTTGTCATCTTGTGCCCCCCTGTATCCTACCTCGTTGGAGGTCAATAGTCTTGCATATTCAGAAATAGTGACCCCCTCCCTTCTCTAGTGCTCTTTTTAATAGTCGAAAGTAATCGGAAGGCAACTAACACCCTTTCCACGCCAACCTTGTATCCAAACACATCTAATCAAAATTTTGAGATAGCCATTTTGTTCAAAGTAGTTGAAAGTTCCGGAAATTTTATCTTTGAGGGTGACACTCCCCCAAAGCCCTCAGGGTAAGGGTTGTAAGCTATGACCTGGGGGCTTATAAGGTTTTTATTGAAAGCTCTGTCTTAGAAAATTGAAAAAGGGTCACTCAATTGGAAATTCAAAGGGCCAGTGTTATTTTTAATAGTTGAAAGTGATTTGAGGGCAACTGCCCACCCTCTCACGTACACCTTCTCCCAAACACATCCAGTCAAAATTTTTAGATTGCCATTTTGTTCAACGTAGTTCACAGTTTTAGAAAACAGGTCTTTTAGGATGATAACCCCCTCAGAGCCCTCGGGACAAGGGTTTTAAGCCATGCCCTGGGGCACATAAGGTTTTTATAGAAAGTGATATTGTAGAAACTTCAAAAAGGGCTAATTTGATTGGAAATTAGAAGTGTTTGTGCCCTTTTTAATAGTCAAAAGTGATTGGAGGATAACTAAAACCCCTCAAACACCCACCATTTCCCCAAATACATTCAATCAAAAGTTTGAACTAGCCATTTTGTTCAACATAGTTAAAAAATCCGGAAATTATGTTTTTGAGGATGACACTCCCCCCCACAGCTCTCAAGGCAAAGGTTGTAAGTTATGCCCTGGGGGGGATATAAGGTTTTTCTTATAGAAAGTCTTGTCGTATAAATTCAAAAGAAATCATTCGATTGGAAATTGAAACAGCTAGTGCCCTTTTTAATAGTTGAAATGATTGGTGCAACTAACCCGCCTCTCATGCCCATCTTTTCCCCAAATACATCCTATGAAAATTTTGAGATAGCCATTGTGTTCAACGTAGCTGAAAGTTCTGAAAATTAGGTCTTTGAGGATGATAACCCTCCACCCCCGCCCCCCACAGCCCTCAGGGCAAGGTTTGTAAGTTATACCCTGGGGGCATATAAGGTTTTCATAAAGTGTTGTCATAGAAACTTCAAAAAGGGCTCATTTTATTGGAAACTGAAATGACTAGTGCCTTTACTTAAAATCGAAAGTAAATTGAAGGCAACTAACACCCCTTCCACTCCCACCATTTATCCAAACTCATTTAATCAAAATTTTGAGATAGCCATTTAGTTCAAAGTAGTTAAAAGATCCAGAAATTATGTCTTTGAGGATGACATTCCTCCCACAGCCCTCAGGGTAAGGGTTTTAAGTTAAGCCCTGGGGGCATATGAGGGTTTTTATTGAAAGTTTTCTCGTAGAAACTTAAAAAAGGGCTCATTCTATTGGAAATTCAAAGGTATAGTGCCATTTCAATAGTCGAAAGTGATTGAGGGCAACTAACCCCCATCTCGTGCCCACCTTTTCTCCAAACACATCCAATTGAAATTTTTGGATAGCCATTTTGTTCAACGTAGTTAAAAGTTTTAGAAAATAGGTGGTTGAGGATGGATACCTCCTGAGACCTCTCGGGACAAGGGCTGTAAGTCATGTTATTGGGGCATATAAGGTTTTTATTGATAGTTGTAGAAACTTCAAAAAGGGCTCATTCGATTGAAAATTTGAAGGGGCTTGTGTCCTTTTTAATAGCCGAAAGTGATTAGAGGCTAATTTACAGCCCTCTCACATCCAGCATTTCCCCAAACTCATTCAATCAAAATTTAGAGATAACCATTTTGCTCGACGTAGTTAAAATGTCCAGAAATTATATTTTATTAGGATGACACCCCCCACAACCCTCAAGTTAAAGGTTTTAAGTTATGCCTTTTGAGCATATAAGGTATTTTTTTTATAAAAACTGTTGTTGTAGAAAATTCAAAAAGGAATCATTCGGTTGGAAATTGAAACGGCTAGTGACCTTTTTAATGGTCGAAAGTTATTGGAGGGAAACTAACCCGCCTCTCGCGCCCACATTTTCCCCAAACACATCCTATCAAAATTTTGAGATAGCCATTTTGTTCAATGTAGTTGAAAGTTCTGAAAATTGGGTTTTTGAGGATGACAGCCCGCCCCCTCCCACAGCCCTCAGGGCAAGGGCTATAAGCTATGCCCTGGGGGCATATAAGGTTTTCATAGAAAGCATTGCCGTAGAAACTTCAAAAAGGGCTCATTTGATCGGAAACTGTAATGTCTAGTGCCTTTTTCAAAAGTCAAAAGTTATTTGAAGGCAACTAATACCCATTCCACGCTCACCATTTATCCAAACACACCCAACAAATTTTGAGATAGCCATTTTGTTCAAAGTAGTTGAAAGGTACGGAAATTATATCTTTGAGGATGACATTCCCCTCACAGCCCTCAGGGTAAGGGTTGTAAGTTAAGCCCTTGGGGTACTTAAGGTTTTTATTGAAAGCTTTGTCGTAGAAACTTAAAAAAGGGCTCATTCTATTGGAAATCAAAGGGCTAGTGCCATTTTTAATAGTCAAAAGCAATTGAGGGCAACTAAACCCCTCTCACGCCCACTTTTTCTCCTGACACATCCAATCGAAATTAGCACTTTACTGAAAAAATATAAATGTTTTTACTTTTATAACTTTAATTAATCAAATAATTTTAATATTTTGATTACTAAATATCAGTATATGTATATTAAAGTGACAATGCACATTCATTTGTATTTTTGCAGTAAAGTGCAAATTTGTAATTGAATAAAAAAAATTTTTTTTTCAATGAAAGTAAGAAGCAACATTAAAACTTAAGACGAACAAAAATTATGCCGTATATGAGGGGGACTGCCCCCTCCTCAATACCTCCGTCTTTATGCTGAAGTGCTCTTGAAACTTGGGAACATTTCTACTAAATTAAATTTATTTACAATATGAGGAATCTGGTATCAGATAGAGAATCTAGCTCTTTCTAATTTAATTGGAGGAAGGCGACACTTCTTGGAGCGGACGGTGTGGGCAGGAGAAATGAGAATCTCAATTATACCCAAATCATGGAAATAACTTGTTGAAGATTGAATATCATAATATCACATTGTTGTATGCAGATCTTCCAGTTGTTTAAGATTATGTTTATTGAGAAAAACATATAAAGTTTGAGTTTCCGAGAGATTTTGAAGCCTCATTGGGTGATGAACAAAAGTACCCGGAATTCTAAATGCCTTATTTTGAATTATCTGAAGAGGTTGCAGATGGACCGTAAATGTGCTGAGATAGATTACATTGCAATAATTTAGATATGAATCAATTAGGGAATGGTATAAAATTTTAAGGATAAACAAGGGAAACACATGTTTCAATCTATGAAGACAACCTAAGTTATGGGCAAGTTTCATACTCAGTTAATTAGAATGTTTATGGAAGGATAAAAGCTCATCGAGAGTGATCCCAAGGTAACGAAATGAAGATTTCTCGTGCAGATTTCCAAACTTCTGGAAAGATCCCTGATGATATAGATGCATTTAAAATGTGAAGCAACGGAACATGGATTACAGAAGCAATTTCTTTAAGAATATTTGTGGAGAGTCCATCTAGACCTAGGGAATTGCCACTTTTTAAATTCGTAATTACTTTCTCGAACTCACCGAAAGTAACAGGGGCCAGGAACATACTAGAATTTTCAGATGGCGGGAAATAATGTTTATATGAATAAAACGGAGATTCCGGGTTATTCAGTTCAACAGTAGTATTAATATGAGAAAAATAATTGCAAAAATAATCTGCAACAACATCCTTCCCCTTCAATTCAACTCCATTTTCGTTTATGATCACTTCAGGGTGTGGTATCTTAGAATTATTTCCAATTTTTTCCTTGATTACATTCCATGTAGTCCGAGGTGAATCAGATTTTTTCAATGAATTTTCATAATAAATTTGTTAACTTGTTCTAAGAATTTTAACCAGCAAATTTTTATAATTTTTTAATCGTTGTACATTATGAGCTGAAGGGTATTTCATTTTTATCTTATACAGTCGATTTATTTCCTTGATAGATTTTAAAATTGTTACAATTATCCAAGGTTCTTTGGGTTATCTTATTTTTCAACATGTATTTTTATAAATGGGCAGTGAAGGTCCAGTTTTTCATTCAAAACTCGATAAAGTATATCTAAGGAAGTAATTGGGTCATTCTCATTAGTAACTTCACTCCAATCTTCATTGCTAAGATTTCTCCTCTTCAAAGGACTATCTTTATTGACTATCTTTTGCACTTTGAAATCAGACATTAAAATACAGTGATCAGATGTATCTTCCATAACCACGAATGTAGCCTCACATGGATGAGATGCAAAATGTTATCAATGAGAGAAAAAGAAGAATTTGTTATTCGTGTCAAAATAAAACATACTGGGTTCATACCATGAGAAAGGTTACACTCTAAAAATTGAATGATATGTCGGTCAATTCCTTGCTGGCTTGATGGGAGACATCCCATCAAGTCAATATTGAAGTCCCCAAGGATGAAAAATGGCATTTGAAGACTTGATATTACACTTTACATATTTTCAAATTTATCAATAAAGTCTACCCTGCTAGACGAGGGAGGGTGATAAAGTACCGCAATTAAAAATTTTTCATTATTTGGTAAAAAACATTCAACAATACAGCTTTCAAAAATCATCTCAGTGTTTAGATATTGAAATTCTTCTTTCCTCCGTGCTGGAATATAGTTTTTAACTAGTATTGCTAAACCACCTTGCTTTTTCGATTCCTGCTTACATGAAAAGATTGGAAATCGTTAATATTAGTTTCATTTGCCTAAATTTCATCTAAAAATATTTCGCAAACTCTAAGAATATCCATACCCGATTCAAATAAAAATTTTCAAGTGCACCTTGCCCGCTCCTCCATCCACGACAGTTCCAAAAAGATATTCTCCTCATATTTGTATTTTTATGAACTATTTCATGAGAAAACAAGTATTTATTAGGGGGATCTAAAAAAGAGTTTAAAATTTCATTATTGTCATGGGCTAGGGGCGTTTGGAATACATTACTAAAAAGGCCAGAATTTCTTTCAAATTATTCCAGCCTAGATGCAGGGATCACATGAACTTGACTAACCATTATCGTGTATTGACCTTACGCCAAGGAGTATCCCCCATGTCTCTCTCACAAAAAACTAAAAGCACTAAAACTCACACTAAATGGGTTTATTCTCTTGGAAGATATCATGTCATTCAGTTACGAGCTCCTGTAATGTTAAATCACACCATATAAATGTTTCTACTATTATAACTTTAATAAATCAAATAATATTAAGATTTTGATTACTAAATATCAGTAAATGTATATTAAAATGACAATACACATTCATTTGTATCTTTTTCAGTAAAGTGCAAATTATGTTCTGACCTTGGGAAGGCGTAGGGGTTTTGAAGCCCAACTTATGTTAATTTCTGCTCGTTTTGAGTTTGACTCGGTTATTTATTGCAATTTCTGCACGTTTTGGGTTTCATTTATTTATTGATGCTGATTTGTGGTAGTTTCATGCTTGGTAGATTATTTGATTTTATTTTTACTCATTTTTTGTTTCATGGAGTTCTTTACTTTTCTTTGAAAAACTTATTTTGTGGAAAAAGCTTTTTTAATTAATTTCTGTTCATTTTATATTGACATAGTCTTTTCAGAGAAAAAGAAAATAATACTTTAAATCTTTTCGTTTTTTTAAGAATTTATAGTTTTGCCTGCTATTTGTATGCTGGAGAAAAATTTTCAGCAGTTTTTAACAACACACGCCCTCTTAAAAATCTGGACACAAATAGTGGCGTTTAATTTAGTTTCATACCTCCTCTAGTTGACCTGAAATGGACAACTTGATACCATTCGCAAAATAATCTGTTTACTTTCTTTGATAGCTTGGATAAACTTACGCTATTTTGATTTGGTTAAATTTTAGGAGCAGAAGCAGCCCCAAAAGTTTGAACATAATACCCTCAGTCGTTCTTGGGATACTGCAAAGATGCCTTATTGGGAATTAGCATTAACACAGTGTATTTTGATTTAATCTTATGGCAACATTTAGTTTTTAAACATAAAGTCAAATGGGAGGGTGGGGATGGGAGGGAGATTAGTTTCCCTCCAATCACTTTCGACTATTAAAAAGGGCATCAGACCTTTCTATTTTCAATCGAATGAGCCCTTTTCGAAGTTCCTACGATAATTCCTTTGATAAAAAGAACCCTGGTCTAAACAACAACAACAACAACAAAAAAAAATATATTATATCCACATCGACCTTTACTATAAAAATGTTAAGCCTTCCAATTACTTTCGACTATTAAAAAGGGCACTAGGCCTTTTGAATTCCAATCGAATGAGCCTTTTTTGAGTTTCTACGACAACACTTCCTATAAACACCTTATATGGCCCCAGGGCATAAATTACAACTCTTACCCTAAGGGCTGTGAGGGTGGTTGTCATCCTCTAAGGCCTAGTTTCCAGAACTTTCAACTATGTTACACAAAATGGCTATCTCAAAATTTTGATTGTATGTGTCTGGGAAAATGGTGGACGTGAGAGGGGCGGTAGCCTTTCTGCAATCACTTTCAACTATTAAAAAAGGCGCTAGCCCATTCAATTTCCAATCAAATGAGCCTTTTTGAAGTTTTTACGACAACTCTTTCAATAAAAACCTTATATGCCCCCAGGGGATAACTTACAACCCTCGCCCTGAGGGCTGGGCGGGGGGGGGCGGGTGTCATCCTCAAAGACCTGATTTCCAGAATTTTCTACTACGTTGAACAAAATGACTATCTGAGAATTTTGATTGGATGTGTTTGAGGGAATGGTGGGCGTGAGGGAGGGGTTATTTACAGTCCAATCACTCAAATATTAAAAAGAGCACTAGCCCTCTAAATTTCCAATTGAATGAGCCCCTTTTTAAGTTTTTACGACAACTCTAGCATTAAAAACCTCATATACCCCCTGGGTATAACTTACAACCTTTGCCCTAGGGACTCTTGGGGGTTTGTCATCCTTAAACACATAATTTCCAGAACTTTCCATTACGTTGAGCAAAATAGCTATCTCTAAGCTTTGATTGAATGTGTTTGGGGAAATGGAGGGCGTGAGAGGGGGGTTAATTACTCTCTATTCACTTTCGACAATTAATAGGGCAATTTTAATTTCCAATCAACTGAGCCCCTTTTGAAATTTCTACAACAACTTTCTATATAAACGTTATATATGCCCCAAGGGCACAAATTACAACCCTTGCACTGAAAGCTCTGATGGGGTTTTTATCCTAAAAGACCTAATTTCCAGAATTTTTGACAACGTTGAACAAAATAGATATCTTAAAATTTTGATTGGATGTGTTTGGGCAAATGGTGGGCGTGAGAGAGGGGTTAGTTTCCCATTTCAATAAAAACCTTATATTCCCCCAGGGCATAACTTATAACCCTTGCTCTGAAGACTATGGGGAGAGTTTCCTGCTTAAAGGTATAATTTCCTGAACTTTAAACTTCGTAGAATAAAATGGCTATCAAAAAATTTTGATCGGATATGTTTGGAGAAATGGTGGTCGTGGAAGGGGTGTTTGTTGCTTTCCAATCACTTTCGACTATTAAAAAGGGCACTAGCTATTTCAATTTCCAATCGAATGAGTCATTTTTGAAGTTTCTACGACGACGCGTTCAGTAAACGCCTTATGTACCCCCAGGGCATAACTTACAACCCTTGCCCTGAGGGCTCTGGGGGAGTGTCCTCCACAAGAACATAATTTCTATCTGGAAATCCAAAACACTGAATCAAATGGCTATCAAAAATTTTGATTGGATGTGTTTGGGGAAAAGGTGGGCCAGAAAGGGGGGGCTAGTTGCCCTCAAATCACTTTCGACTATTAAAAAGGGCACTATACCTTTGAATTTCTAATCAAATGAGCCCTTTTTCAAGTTTTTACGACAAAGATTTCAATAAAAACTTATGTCTCAAGGGCATAACTTATAATCCTTGCTCTGAAGACTGTGGGGGGAGTGTCCTGCTCAAAGGTATAATTTCCTGAATTTTAACTGTTTGGAACAAAATGGCTATCTCAAAATTTTGATTGGATGTATCCGGAAAACAACTATGGTGAACAAAATGGCTATCTAAAAATTATGATTGGATGTGTTTGGGGGAATGATGGGCGGGGGGGGGGGCTATTTGCCCTCCAATCACTTTCGACTATTAAAAGGTACTAGCCCTTTGATTTCCAATTGAACGAGCCTGTTTTGAAGTTTCTACCACAACGCCTTCAATAAAAACCTTATATGCCCCCAGGCCATAACTTAAAACCCTTACCCTGAGGGTTGTGTTGGAGTGTCCTCCTCAAAAACATATTTACTATCTGAAAAACAACTACGCTGAACTAAATGGCTATCTCAAAATTTTGATTGGACGTGTTTGGGGGAATGAAGGGCTGGGGGGGGGGGCTAGTTGCCCTCCAATCACTTTCGACTGTTAAAAAGGGTACTAGTCCTTTGAATTTCCAATCGAATGAGCCTGTTTTGAAGTTTCTATGACAACGCCTTCTATAAAAACCTTATATGCCCCCAGGGCAGTAAAACCCTTGCTCTGAGGGTTGTGGGGGAGTGTCCTGCTCAAAAACATATTTTCTATCTGGAAATCAACTACGCTGAACATAATGGCTATCTCAAAATTCTGATTGGATGTGTTTGGGGGAATGACGGCCGTGGGGGGGGGGGGGAGCTAGTTGCCCTCCAATCACTTTAGACTATTAAAAAGGGTACTAGCCCTTTGTATTTCCAATCGAATGTGTCTGTTTTGAAGTTTCTACGACAACGACTTCTATAAAAACCTTATATGCTCCCAGGGCATAACTTAAAACCCTTGCCCTGAGGGTTGTGGGGAATGTCCTCCTAAAAATCATATTTTCTATCTTGAAATCAACTATGCGGAACAAAATGGCTATCTCAAAATTTTGATTGAATGTATTTGGAGGAATGATGGGCGTGGGGGGCCTGTTGCCCCCAATCCCTTCTGACTATTAAATAGGGTACTAGCCCTTTGAATTTCCAATCGAATGAGCCTGTTTTGAAGTTTCTACGGCAACACCTTCTTTGAAAACCTTATATGCCCCCAGGGCATAACTTAAAACCCTAGCCCTGAGGGTTGCAGGGGAGTGCCCTCCTCATAAACACATTTTTATCTGGAAATCAGTTATGCTGAACAAAATGGCTATCTCAAAATTTTGATTGGATGTGTGGGGGAATGATGCACATGGGGGAGGGGCCTGTTGCCCTCCAATTACTTTTTACTATTAAAAAGGCCACTAGCCACTCCAATTTACAATCGGATAAACCCTTTTCGAAGGTTCTACGACAACTCGTTCGATGCGAAGTGCCCGGGTGCAGAAAAAAGAACCACAAACACATTGTGCCCACATCGTTCTTTACTTAGGCAGCTCTAGCACGCTGCCTATGTTTCAGTGACCCGGTATTCACATTGAATATGTAATTTCCGCAATAATTCACCAATTTTTTCCACACCCTCTTCTTTCGTCAAACACTTTAGGTTCCAGGCTATGACGTTACTTCGTCGGTTAACATTTTCTAAGATTAGTACCTGATATTTTAAGGGTCCAAGGCTGGGGTTATCATAGGACTGGTTCGCTAATAGCCGGAGGCCCTTAACCTCCTTCTGTAGATTAGCAATTGCGTTATTGTGAACTTTTTTGGGACTTTCCAAATTTTGGGTCCTTGATGATAGATTACTTATCTAACCTTGTATTTCTAACATTTCACTTCTCAGTCTTTGTATTTCTGCTTGAATGGTAGTCATAGTTGATAATATTTGTTGAATATTTGTTGCGAGGCTTTGAATTGATTCGTGTATCGTCACACTATCAGTGGATTCTAGATCCATATGTCGTTTCTTAGTTTTCCGCATTTAAATTGTTAGAGCAATTTAGCAAAAAAAACAGCCGAGGCCACAATCACACTTATAACAATTAGTTTATAACGTCACAACAGGTGTATAATTCAATTATATTTAAGTTGCTATATCGATTATCAATTAGTTGTTAATCCATTATCAATTATATCCATTTAAGTTGTAAGACCAAATTAGCACCATCCAAGGAGATAATCACATTAATAGCATCTAATTAAATACGTCACAAAAGGTGAATAATTCACTTATATTTTAACGGGCTCGCATGAAACGATGTTATTCGGCTGAGAGCATTGAATGAACTGGTCCAATATCTGCATATTAACAGACATCAAAGTGAAGCTTGTTTGAAATGTTACAAGTGTTCCTTAGAAACTGTTAGGTTCAAGGCACCACTAATAAATCCTTATGAAAAGATCACTTTTCGATAAAACAAATACTCATAAATGTTTCCAAATATTTTTTTTTGGGTAAAATAAAGAAGGAGAAAACGAATTGTAACATTATTAAAACAAATTTATAAGATTTTCATTTTGGTGTTGCAAAAATAAGAAATGGTTTGCAAAAAAAAAAAGCATTTCCCTGAAGAGATGGAGGGTTCAAAAGTTTTGCATAAATTAAGAGTCAAATTTTAACCAATCACATGATAATTTAAGCTTATTGACATGTTTCCTGGGGTAAACAAAGCAGCTTTCTCACAGAAAAGTTTGAATATCAGGAAAGTTGGGAGATCACAAAAGAGTCCAGAAAAACTACAAAAAAAAGGACCAAACCCCGTCATTTCCAAAACAGAAATGTTTTTCGGACCAAAATATTCACAAAAATTTGTTTAATAGCATATCCAAAATCGGCCGTGCAAAAATTCTCCTTCTTTCAGGGAAAAGAGCGGAAAGGGAGGGGGTTCCTGAATTTTAATTTCTGCAATATTTTCTGGATTGAAAGGTCGATTCCTATTAATTCAAGTCCAATGGGAAAACCTACAACGACACAAGAATTGGAAAATACCATCCCTTAGTACCCAATTTCAACCCAAGCAAGGTCAGAGGGGGGGGGATCAGAATCCTAATTATAATCTTAGTATAATACCACAAATGGCACTTTAACTCTTCTGACACATCCTAAGGAGAAATTTGGGTACTAAGTGATAAAATTTTTCGATATTGACGTCATTTTTGTTCTCCTGAATATGAATTTGGTCTCCCGAATTAATAGGAAACAACTTTTCAATCTAAAAAATATGGCAGAAACTTTGAATTCAAGATTTTCTTCAAGCATTTCTACACGGCCGATTTTGGATATGAGATTTTGGCCAATTTTTTTGAACATTTTGGGACCAAAAAGATTTATGTTGCTCAAATGCCAGGTTAATCCCGTAGCCCCCCCCCCCCCCCTACTGCGTCCTTTTTTCCTCAAACCCAACCGGTAAGAAATTTGAGATAGCTGTTTTTAAATAGTTCAACGATCATATAACGAAAACTCAGGGGTCAACATATTTCCCCAGAGCCCGAGGGCAGGTGTTGTGAGTTATGCCCTGGAGGATTATTTGGATCCTATTGAAGGGCTGCTCGTAAGAAATTCGGAGATGGCTCTTATGATTGGAAATTGAAAGTTCTAATTCAGTTTTTTAGAGTCAAAAGAGAATTTTTTAGAGTCACGCCCCTTTTTCCCGAAATGCATCCAATGAAAAGTTTGAGATAGCCATTAAGTTAAAAATTGCTCAAAAGTCAAATAACAAAACTCAGGTGTCGTCACAACCCCCCAAGGCCCGGGGGAAGATGTTGTAAGTGATGCCCTGGGGCATATTTTATTCGCATGAAAGGGATGCTCGTATAAACTTCAGAGAAGGCTCATTTGAATGGATACTGAAAGTTTGAGCTCACTTTTTAATAATCAAAAGAGATCCGTGGGCACCTAGCCCCCCCCCCCACGCCTTCTTTTTCAAAACCCATCTGATGAAAATTTTGAGATATACATTTTGTTAAAAATAGTTCAAAGGTCGGATAAGAAAAAATCCAGTGTCAATAGAACCCCCCCCCCCGGATACAGGGGAAAGCGTTCTAAATTATGCCCCAAGGACATGAATGGTTCTTGCGAAAGGAATGCTCGTATAAAACTTCATAGAGGGCTCATTTGTTTGGAAATTGAAAGTTCTAGTTCACTTTTTAAGTGTCAAGAGAGTTAAACTAGCCCCCCACGCTCTTTTTTCCTGAAACCCGTCCGCTACAAGTTTTGAGATAGCCAGTGTTGTGGAAAATTTTCAAAATTCGATAACAACCCCCCCCCCCGGAGCCCGGGGTATATGCGTTTTAAGTGCTGTCCTGGGGGCGTATATGGTTCTTATGAAAGGGATGCTCGTATAAACTTCAGAGGGGGCTCATTTGATTGGAAATTGAAACTTCTAGTTCAATTTTTAGGAGTCAAAAGATATCCCAGGGCAACTAGCCCCCCCCCCACTCTCCCACACACCCTTTTTTCCCCAAACCCATCCGATAAAATTTTTATAATAGCCATTTCGTTCAAAATAGTTCAAAGGTCAGATAAGAAAAATTCGTGTGATGCCGGAGCCCGCCAGGGACCAGGGCAGGCGTTATGAGTAATGCTCTACGGGCATATATAGTTTTTACGGAAGGGATACTCGTATAAACTTCGGAGAGGGCTCATTTGATTGTAAATTGAAAGTTCTTGTTTACTTTTTGAGAGTCAAAAGAGATTGGAGGGGAACTAGCCCCCACCCGGTCCTCCTCCACGCCCTAAATGCATCAGATAAAAATATTGAGATAGAGGTATTGTTAAAAATAGTTCAAAGTTCTGATAACAAAAAACTCCGGTGTCAACACAGCCCCCCAGGGCCCGGGGGTGGGCATTGTAAGTTATGCCCTGGGGGCATATATGGTTGTTAATTGAAGGGATGCTCGCATTAACTTTTTAGAGGGCTCATTTCATTAAAAATTGAAAGTTGTAATTCACTTTTTAAGAGTCACAAGTGATTGGAGGGCAGCTAGCCTCCCCCCACACTCTATTAATTTTTTTCCTAGAGGTACTTCATATAGAAGGGGTCGTCGTATAAACTTTAAAAGGGGCACATTCGATTGGAAATGAAGAGTTATAGTGCCCTTTTTAAGAGTCAAAAGTGATCAGAGGGCAACTGGCCCCCAAGCCCTTTTTCCCCAAATACATCTGATAAAAAATTTATGGTAGCTATTTTGTTAAAAATAGTTCAAAGATCATATAACAAAAACTCCTTTACGCACAGTCATTTCGTTAAAAATAGCTCAAAGGTCAGATAAGGAAAACTCCTGTGACGACACAACGCCCCTCCCCCCAGGGCCGGGGCAGGCGTTGTAAGTATTGTTCTGGGGGCATGTATTGTTTTTATGGAAGATGTGCTCGTATAAACTTCAGAAAGGGTTCATTTCAATGGAAATTAGAAGTTCTAGTTTTCAGAGTGAAAAAGGATCGGAGGGCAATAAGCCCCTGCTACCCTCCACGCCTTCACACGTGTGGGATGGATAAACCCATCCGATAAACATTTCAGGTGACCATTTTGTTGAAAATAGTTCAGCCATCAGATGTTAAAACTCCAGGGTTGGCACAACCCCCCAGGACTCAGGGAAAGGCGTTGTAAGTTATACTCTTGGAATATATATGGTTCTTATAGAAGGGATACTCGTATAAAATTCAGAGAGGGCTCATTTGATTGAAAATAAAGAGTTCTAGTTCACTTTTAAAGAGTCAAAAGAGACCGAAGCCTAATCTAGTCCTCCCACGCCCTTTTTCCCCAAACCCATCCGATAAAAATTTGAGATAGCCATTTTGTTAAAAATAGTTCAAACATCAGATAATAAAAACTCTGAGGTTGACACAAACCCATTTTTCACTTTGATATTGTTGGTTCTGGGTCTTGTCTCGCGCTAAGCTGAAAGAAACTAACGACCCAAAAAACTGGGTTTTAGTTCCCTAAGCCCTTAAAAACTAAAGTTTAAATCTTTGTCACGGAGTGAGCAACACCTCACAAACCTGCTTTTCGACAGCGGCTTTGTGATTTCGATGCGGTCTTTCTTTCGTGTGTACCCAGATTCTGCATAGATGCTAAAAAAACTTCCTTACTTTTCACTCGAATTCACTTTTCATTCATTATTTTCTGAGCAAAATATCCTGAGAAAATACATTTTCACTGAAGAAAAATTATTCCAAAATTTTACCACCCACTGAATATTCCCCCAGACAACTCTATCTCCCTCCGGAAAACTTCCCGAAAATTGAGTCCGAGTTTCCCAATAACAAATACTATCTGTAAGAAATGGGCAAATTACAAAACTTAAAAAGGCACTTGATCTTCCGCAATGGTCTGATTGTTTTGTAGTTTGGGAGGGAAGGAGATACCTCAAAAGGCGCAATTTAATGCCGCCAAATCCTAGGTCTCATTGAGCCATCAGATAAATACAGAATTAGTTCTATGGTAGAGACGAGAGAAGGATGAAGGTTGAAGCATAATCTCCAGGGCCGTAACCAGGATATTTTTTTTTGGGGGGGGAGGGAGTGCAACAGAAACAAAAAAAAATAGAAGTTCCAAATTGATATCTACTCCCTTGTGATTTCTGGGCACATTTTTGGTGTACGCTGTTGCTAGGGAACTAAAGAGTAACACTACACCCCAAAATGAGCAGAATTTATTCCTAGTGTCTTGTTTCTTTGAGATTTTGCCATGTATAAATCAACGTGAGCAGTCCAGGGGGATTTTGGGACTAAGGCTTGTCGTGGAAAATAGTTCGTTCCCAGGCATGGTTGAACAACCAAAAAACAATAAAAAATTAAATAAAAAACAATTTTTTTCAGCTGAAAGTAAGGAGCAACATCGAAACTTATAACGAACAGAAATTATTTCGTATAGGATTGGGTTTGCCCCTCGTCATTACCTCGCTCTTTAAACTAAAGTTTTTTTTTATTACTTTCATCAGAGCTATTTATTCTAATTAACAGCCTTTGTGATTAAGGGGTCATTTTTAAAGAAACGGATAAAAATTTTAGCTTTAGCGTAAAAAGCGAGGTATTGACTAGGGGATGAACCCCCTAATACACGTAATAAAAATGTACAAATATGGAAGTTCGTTACGTAAGTTACATCAGATCAAAATTTCGAGAAAGCCATTTAGCCAAAAAAAAAACAACTAAATTTAATATAAAAATTTCGTTTTAATTGTTCGTGTACGGTGAGCCAAAATCAAAGTTGTATTAATGTAGAAATGTTAAGAAATTAAATAAAAAAAATATTCCGTAAAAAATTTTTTTAACTGATAGTAAGGAGTGACACGAAAACTTAAAACGAACAGAAATTATTCCATATATGAAAGGGGCTGTCCCCTCCTCAATGCCTCGCTCTTTACGCTAAAGTCGTTTATTGCTTAGAAAAATAAAGCTGTCAGACAGAGTCAAACTTTAGCGTAAAGAACGATGCTTTGAGGAGGGGACAACCCCATTCATATACGGAATAGTTTCTGTTCATTTTAAGTTTTAATGTTGCTCCTTACTTTCAGCTAAAAAAAAAGTTTTTCTTATTTAAATTATCTTTATAAAACGGGGAATTTGAAGCTGTTATTGAAGTTCGAAAGTGAGTCTTTAGTCTTAATGCTATCAAGATTGCTTCGCTTCGAACTTGTATACAAAATAATCACGACATGTCCTTTTCAAATCCAAAGGGAGAGTCAATCATTGAACTTAGCTCGTTGTAAACTGAGCTAGTGTTTTCAGTAAAGTGCTAGTTTTCTGTAATCCTATAAACATAGTGTCACCAATTGATTTATTTGCGATAGTTTGATTGATATATGTTAAATAAGCTTTGAAGTAATAATTTTTGTTAGCTTTAAGCTTCAACTTAGCTCTTTCCTTCCCTCACGAAAACTTAGTTTTTTAAAATTAATCTTTGCTCATTTTTGTATGGAAATCTAATGTAGAAACAACACTGCCATGATCTTTTTTATTATACGGAATAATTTATGTTCGTTTTAAGATTAAATGTTGCTCCTTAGTTTCAGTTGAAAACTTATTTTTCCTATAATCACCTCCAATCTAGGGGAGATAAGACACATCAACCCTGGACGAAGCTGAACGAAGAAGCTGTACAAGAAATTGAGCAAAAAACAAAGTTAAGATTGAAAAAAAAAATCTAAACATAGTGTTTTTTCTTTTTGTAAATTAAATAGAAAAAGTTTTTTAACTGAAAGTAAGGAGCTACATTAAAACTTAAAACGAAAATAAATTGTTAAATATGTGAAGGAGGTTGCCCCCTCCTCAACACCTCACTCTTTACGCTAAAGAACGAAATGACAAGGAGGGTGCAGCTCCTTCACATACGTAGTAATAAAAAACTTGTTCTGTTTTATTTAATTTCCAATCGTTTTTTAAATAATGCCAGGAAATCTAGCCCCACCTCCTCAGAGAAACACTCTCCCCATAGAAATATCCTCTAGGCAATTCATTCCCGGTGAAAGCTTACCCAAGCTAATTACTCTTAATCACTCTGTGTGTAAAATTGAGACGGAAAAGAGAAAGCAAGACATGTAAAAACAATTTTGTATTAGAATTCGGGCAAATTCCCGCAGTTTATAATTTCTCCTGACAAGTTCACTCCTTAGAAACACTCCTCCCTATGGAAAACTCCTCAGTGGAAAAATTCCAGCAGAAAATTTGTCCCCCTCACCCGAAAATGTATGCAGGCATCTCAATAACAAATACTATGCGTAAACAATGGGAAAATTTTATAACTTCGAGACCTTTCGCCTGGGTTTGTGGGGGGGGGGGTCATGTTATACCCAAAGGCATAGTTATTGGGTGTTTCAACTATGATGAACAAAATGGCTATCTCAAATTTTTTATCAAACGATTTTGGGAAAAATAAGGTCCAAGAAGGGGGCCTAGTTGCCCTCCAATTTTTGGTCACTTAAAAATGGCACCCTTAGCCCTCTTCAGATAGTCTAGGACCACTGGGTCGATTACAGTCACCCCTGGGGAAAATAAAAAACAAACAAATAAACCCGCATCCATGATCTTTCTTCTGGACAAAAATACAAAATTCCACATTTTGTAGATAGGAGCTTGAAACCAATACAGTAGGTTTCTCTGATACGCTGAATATGATGGTGTGAATTTCATTAAGATAACTTAATTTTTAGGGGGTGTTTCTACTTTTTTTCGAAAATAAGGAAAACATTTTCAGGCTCGAGACCTTTGATGGGCTAGACTGAACGTAATGAAATTTATAAACTTGAAATCAGCATAAAAAGCCAATTCATTTGATATATCTATTAGCATCAAAATTCTGTTTTTTAGAGTTTCGGTTGCTATTGAGCCGGGTCGTTCCTTAATTCTTCAAGGTCACTTTAATTCTTTGTTCAAAAATACTAAATTCAGTAGCACTGAAGAAAGTAGCTCAAGGCGATTAGCAAACATATTTGTGGCATATTTTGCTAGATCAATAGAAATGAGCTTTTAGGCTTATGGAGTTATTTGACCTATCCCTAAATAGAAAAGCCACTCATTACATAAAAATGATTCAAGATTTCAAAAAAATATTATTTCTTGTGTAGGTACGATTATTCTACTTTTGATATCTTCACTGCTCCCACCATCTTTACTAATAATACCACCAAGGTAAGTGAAGCTGTCCACCTGATCATTCTTTTCATTGCCCAACTTCACCTTTTCATCTTCACTTATTCCCAGCCTTAGTGACTTAGTCTTCTTAACATTAATTTTCAACCCTAGTCTAGCACCCTGAACTCGCAAAACCTCTAAAACTTCTTTCATTTTGCTCACACTTCCATCTAGAATGCTTAAAACATCAGCATAGTACAAGTCCAGGAGACTTTTTCCTCCCCATTTGATTTCGGGGTCTCCCATTGCCTTTCCTATGCTCCTTAAGACAAAGTCCATCAAAATAATCCATGTACAGGGGAATAGAACACAACCCTGCTTAACTCCTGATTTAATACAAAACCAGCTGCTAACCTCCTTTCCTACCTTAACCGCAGCAGTGTTATTCTCGTACATAGCACTAATCACTTTAATGTACTTTTCTGGTATACCATACAAAGATAAAACCTTTACTAAAGCTCTCCTATCAACAGAATCGAACGCTTGCTAAAAATCTATAAAACTGAGGACCGAAGGTGTTTGAAAACTCAGGCACTTCTCAATTATGAACCTAAGAGTGAAAATTCGGTCGACACATCCTCCACCTTTTATAAAACCGCACTATTCTTCTCTTAAAACTTTGTCTGCGGAATCTCTGTGTCTAAAAAGTATCAGGTTACTAAGTGATTTACTTCCTACAGAGACCAGACTAATCCCTCGATAATTACCACACTCACTTTTATCACCTTTCTTATAAAGTGGCTTAATTAAGGTTTTCCTAAAATCATTAGGTACTTGCTCTTTTTCAAAAATCATATTCATAATCTACAGTAGCTTATTTCTGACCTCAGAGCCACCATATTTAAGAAACTCATTTACCACCCTATCAGCACCTGGAGCCTTATTATTTTTTAGTCCCTTTAGTATTGTTACTAATTCCTCCTCACAAAACAAATCTTCCTTCACATCCAATCTACCACAAACTTTTTCATTTTCCTCTATATCTCTCCCTTCAACTCTATCTCGGTTAAGCAAATTCTCAAAATGTTCAGCCCATCTCTCTTTGGTTTTTTCCTTATCACTAATGCGGCCCCATTCCAATCTTTAACTGGCCCAAGTCCGCATTGACTACAGCCTTTCACTTTGTTAACATGCCAGTACAATATTTTACTATTATGCCGTCTAGCTGCATCTTCCAGATCCTCAGAAATTTATCCATGGCCTCCACTTCACACCTCCTTAGTACATATTTTAATGCTTCCTCCACTTTGTTTACATTCCTTTTGTTTTCATATGATCTACCACTAAGGTAATTCTTGTACAAGTCCTTTCTCATTTCTATCAAACATAAAGCTTTTTCACTAATATTCTTAGCTACAGTTCTAGTTTTCTTCCCTAAGACACCTCCAGAAACTTCTCAAATTATTTTTCTAAAATCATGCCAACCATCTTCCACATTATCAAATTTAAAACTCTGAAGTTTAGTATTCAACTGTTCCTGGAAAGTGTCTCTCAAATTCTTATCATGGAGTCTACCAACATCATAACTTCCCGGGAGGTAGTTACCCTTCCGATATTTCAGCTTTAAATTAACCCTTGACACTACTAGATGGGGATCTTTACTTTTAACATCAATAATGGCACTCTTATATACCCTAGTACCTTGTATTGATCCCGCCAGTCTTCGGTTTACAATAACATAATCAATTAGGTTTGCTGTCTTACCATCACGTGAATACCATGTTAACTTATGAGCCATTTTATGACTAAACACCGTATTGGTTATAACTAGATCGTTGTACCTACAAAATTGCAAAAATCTTTATCCATTACTGTTTTCTCTTCCTACACCAAATTTACCTAGTCTAGGATACCATCTATCTCTATTTCTACCAACCTGGGCGTTAAAATGTCCCAATAAAAACATCATATTTCTACCTGGGACCCTGTCTATTTGTTCCTGTAACTGTAAGTAAAATTCATCTGAGTCACTAGTATCTTCGTCAGTCGGTTCTACAGGGGCATATACTGCTATAACTGATACACTGATCTTTCTAGTCATAAAATGAGCCATTAGCATTCTATTATTAATACCTTCCCAGCCTAAACATGACTTGGCAGCTTCCTTATTCATCATGAGCCCTACTCCCTGTCTATGTACCCCATTCTTCCTGCCTGAGTAAACAAATTCCATATCACCTAATTTCATACTTCTTACCCCTGGGATATGAGTTTCTGAAACTCCTAATAAATCTAGTTCGAATCGTCTGAATTCATCTGTCAAAATTTCGTTACGATAGTCATTCTTTAACGTCGTAACATTCCAAGTTCCAATTTTCATGTTCTTTAAATCATTGAAATTATTTTCGCCTCAGGAAAAGCAATAATCCCGGATACCAGTACAGGACGGGGATCACATATCTTATCAAGTCTACACCGGAGTGCTTAAGCCGGCTTAGAACTGGACAGCAAGAAATTCCTGGGACCTCCATGAATGGGGGCTTTGTGCAATCCTGGGCCCATCTTGGTCACAACATGGTTTTCAGCACTTGGCTATGCTCTTCATCAACAAGAGTCGAAATCATGCACAGACAATCTCAAGCCTATTACCTCCGACTCATTATATACTCATACCTACAAAAACTATGCTACTACGAGGAGGCAGCCCATAATAGATAAATCAGCTAGGAAGAGGTTTTTCAGCCCGAAGACGCCCGTCAAAACATACTAAGCCCAGAAAATTATCCATTGGTCAGAATCCCATGCGAATGCTGTGTCGTTTACTAGGCTATAATTTCCTCGGGGGGCGCCACTCCTCAAGTAGGAATAGAGTTAACCGCAAGGTCCCCAGTCTTGCAGGTACCCTGAAAGGGTCGAGGCAGCCCTTTGCAGAGGCCATTGTCTATAGATCTGGATCTTAAACCCTGCCGCTGTTGCCCTCATATAGAGGATCCTCCCGCGATGGTGTTCTGCATCACCATGCAATTTAACCCATTGCTGGGAGAAGGTTTGTAACTCATGGGACTTGTGATTAAACCAGTGGGCCCTTTTGAGTGTACATTTGAGGGACCTTCTTCCTCCTCCACCTGTATTTTCGACCCCGGGCGAGGGTGCCCCAGTTTCTGTTATGAACCCCAGGGACAAGATCCCCCGTTGGTTCGTGCCTCCTGTGGAGGTACCCTACATATCTGTAGGGTAAGGTTTTGGTGGCAGACATGGTGAGAATTGTTTAAAATGGCCCCCTCTCCCCTCTCGCCTGAATTGTAAATATGCGATGATCTTTTTCTTATTTGGGCAAACTACTGCTTTGAAGAATAGAATGAACAAAAAATTCACTGCATATTCATCCTACAACTTGAGCTAGCCTTGGCTAGGCTATATATTTGCACGTTACAGAGGGAGGGGGTTCATTTCAAACACAACTAAATGTTATTTTGAATTCGGGATTCTAAACAAATGTCTCTGTCCAAACTAACCTCATTTGTAAGCTAATCAGAAAACTGTAAACATGCCTAGCCTACTCATATATTAAAATCGTGTTTCCCTCAAAGAGGAAACTATGACAAATTGTTAACATAACGAGTTATATTCCAAAATTTACTTTTGGATTATTTATACCAAAAGTAATATAGTAATATAGTAATAGTAATATAGTAACTAAGTAATTACTTTTAAGTAAACAGCAATTAAGCAATAAAAGCATTAAATAATAAATAATTAAGTAAATAATAATAGAGATTAAATAACATAGTGATTAAGAAGCACTCAATAATGTACATGTTCAAATCGCACTAAGTTTGTACCTCCCAATGTGAAAAGAAAATTCGCATTCAGTAGATGTATACAGTGGATATTTCCCAAGTATTGTCGAATATTTTTTTTTTACTATCTACAATAAATTTATATGGAATACACATAGCAGTGAAAAGTCAAATTAAAGCAGCGATAAGTCGAAAAGTTTCTGTTTTAAATTTCGTTATAGACATTATAGAAATTAAACCAACATTGATCTATGGAACTCAATGTAAATTATTGATGTCTGGAAATCCATTTACAAAAACAAAGCATAGTAATTAAGAAGCACTTAATAATAATATACTAGCTCTCAAAAATCAATTTTTTTGTAATTCTTTCTATACTTTTTTTTAATTTTCTAAATATGTTTCTGTTGTTAAATCTACACCCCTTTCCCCTTAAAAATCACACTCGTACAGGTAAATGGATACCTTTTGCGTCTTTAACAAAAATTAAATTAAAAAAAAACAAGTTTTTTTTAACTGAAAGTAAGGAACGATGTTAAAACTTAAAACGAACAGAATTATTCCGTATATGAAAGGGGCTGTCCCCTCCTCAACGCCTCGTTCTTTACGCTAAATTTTTTTAATGTTTAAAAAAATAGAGTAGTGAGAAAGTCAAACTTTAGCGTAAAGAGCGAGGCGTTGAGGAGGGGACAGCCTCTTTCATATACGGAATAATTTCTGTTCGTTTTAAGTTTCAACGTCGTCGTTCCTTACTTTCATTTAAAAAAAACTTGTTTTTTTTATTTAATTTTTGAACGTTTTAAAATTAATGCAGGTTTTGATCTTGGCTCACCGTACATGAATAAGTAAAACAATATTTGTATATTAATTTTACTTTTATTTGGTTAAATGGCTTTCTTGAAACTTGTTTAATTTTATTTACAAACATGTTTATTAATAATAAATATATGTAACTTACAAATTAACTTACATAACAAACTTCTATATTCATATATTTTTAATATGTATATTATGGGGTTTGCTCCCTAGTCAATACCTTGCTCTTTAAGCTAAAGTTCGAATTTTGTCCAATTCTTCAAAAATGACCCCTTAATCACAAAGGCCGTTAATTAGAATAAATAGTTCTTATGAAAGTACTAAAAAATTGACTATGGGGTGAACCAAATCATATATGCAATATTTTCTGTTCGTTTTAAGTTTTGATGTTACTGGTGTTGCAATTGAAAAACTTGTTTTTTATATTTAATTTCTGATCTTTTTTAAATAGTGCTGGGAAATCCGGCGTTACCTTCATAGCAATGTCCCTTCCCCCATGAAAACTTCCTTCATGGAAAGATCTTCCCACACAACCCCCCCCCCCCCCCACTACCAGAATAAATCCTCCCTGAAAACGTCTGTATACTTCCCAATAACCAATACTATATGTTAACATTGGGTAAAGTTCATAACTTTCAGCCCTCCCCCCGAGAACTTCGGGGGATTAGGTCATCCTAAAAGACATGCTTATCATATTTTCGAACATGCTGAACAAAATGGCTTCTTAAAATTTTGATCGGGTAACTTTGGGAAAAAAGAGCGTGGGAGGGGGCCTAGTTGCCCTTCATTTTTTTGGTCACTTAAAAAGGGCACTAGAACTTTTGATTTCCATTCAAATGAGTCCTCCCACGATATTCTAGGACCACTGGGTCGATACGATCAGCCCTGGGGAAAAAAAACAAATAAACAAGCATCCGTGATCTTTCTTCTGGCAAAAAAATGCAAAATTCCACATTTTTGTAGATAGGAGCTTGAAATCTCTACAGTAGGGTTCTCTGATACGCTGAATATGATGATGTGATTTTCATATTCAAGGTTCAAGCTCCTGATTCAAGGTTCTATAGCTATTAGGAGGTCTTTCCCCGTTTTCGAAAATTAGCCAAATTTTTTCAGGCGCGTACCTTTTGATGGAAAAGACTAAAATTGATGAAACTTACATATTTGAAATCAGCATTAAAATTTGATTCTTTTGATGTATCTATTGGAATCAAAATACCGTTTTCTAGAGTTTCGGTTACCATTGAGCCGGGTCGCTCCTTACTTACAGTTCGTTACCACGAACTATTTGATAGGTTAAAGGATGTCCAATACAAAAAAGGAAACTAGCCATGATTGTAGTTTTTGGACCAATTTTGGAGTTTCAACTTTAAATTATGTGGCATAACACCATATAGAAATCAAATCCAAGTTAAATTTAGGAGATTAATTGTCGATTACTGAGCCCCGGAAATTGCTATATAGCAATAAAGCTCAGTAATTAGCAAATAAAAGACTAAATTTTCTAAGTATTATGAAAAACAAAATTCACACTATATTGTCTCTGAATATCTTTTTTTTTTTTGTTTTTGTTTTTTTGTTTTTTTTTTTCAATCAGCCCTGCCAGAACTAATTTACCTGAACTTCAGTCAAAAAATATATATAGCGAAAATGCGCTGATGAGAGGCGAAAATGTGCCGAAGAGAGGCGTATTGAGGAGGAGGCAGCCTAAATACGGAATAATATATGTTCGTTTAAAGTTTTAATGTTGCGCATAATTTCAGTTAAAAAAAATTACAACTTTTAAAATTTAATTATCATAAAGATTGTTAACTTACAACTTCTTGAAAATACATGTCTAAACTCCTGAAATACCAAGGGTAGAATAAAATTCCCAGTTAATAGTGTATGACATGTGAAATTTTGCTAAACATTCCTTATTTTCAGGGCAAATTTATTCAAATTTTAATTGAGAACTACTTTTTACCCCACCCTCTAGATTAACAAAAATACCGTTTGCAAGAATTTTTATTGAAACATAATCTGTTTTGGTATTTTATTGGAACAACACAAACAGTGGAAAATATCCCCCACCCGAGTTTTCATAAATTAGTGCTACCGGTCACTGATTTTCACTGCGAAGGACATATATTAAAACCTGTATATGGGATAATCTGCAAGACCTGCAAATATTTATCTAGACTTGTGAACGTATGACACATACAAAATTAAACTTCAAAATACAACTTAAAAATAAGAGATCCGCGTCTCATAAGCCATCTTCTATTCGAAGTACCAACTCCACTTAGCAGACCCATCTATAAGATGGATATGTCTTTATATCGTTGCCAAAAGCCAAAACAAGAGACATTCAAGTATTATGACAGAAACCAGTTTTTAACGTAGTGCCTAAACGTGTCGCATTTCGATAGAGTCGTTTTTGGTTTAGAATTGGCATGTCATCACCTTCGTATTAGCCAAAGTATAATCACCTACGGAACAAGTACTGACAAAACCTATCCTCTCCACACAAAAAAAGTGACTCTTTGTATACCTATGCGAACCTGGCAACTAAAAACCGTAGTTACACAATTCATCCCGGTCACTCTTCGCCTGAATCATGCTCTAGCATAATTTATTGGCTCGGAGCAAAGTATTTTGGCTTGGAGCGATTAAGTAGTACAGAACTTTGCGTCTAGAGGCGCTGAGGCACGCAGGGTCACTTTTGGAGAGTTTTATCAGCACTTATTCCGTAAGTGATTATACTTTGGTATAAGTTTAAGAAACAAAACAAGTCTTGTGACGTCAGCTCTTAAACATGCCCCTTTTCGACAAGAATTCATTTTTGTTTAAAAGCGGCTTGGCCGCATCAAACTTGTTTCTAACATCCCACAGGACGGCCATTCCTGTTTTCGAACGACCCTGGAAATAATCGCTGTTCAAAATGTCGAAAGCGCAAATAAACGGTTTTTGTAATAATCGCTGTTCAAAATATCGAAAGTGCAAATAAATGGTTCTTGTAATAATCGCTGTTCAAAATACCGGAAGTGCAAATAAACGGTTTTTGTAATCAAATAAAAAAAAGAAATTATAAAACATGGGCAGTTTGTAGTGGGGTGTACCTTACTTTGGCAAACTTAACTGTTGAAAATCGCTCCTTAGAAGGATAATTTTCTAGTCATTGTTAATTCTTTTTGCAGCTTTCTACACGGCTCAACCTTCTGCTCAGCGAAACTACACTAAGTTTCCCCTCTTCCGCTCTAATCAAGCTCCTCCACCATATGTCCCAGGTCGTGGTTCTACCTCTCACAGAGCAAATGGTGCTCCGTTTCAAAACAATGATGATGCACATCAGCATTACCCAACAAACGCATCTTACCGCTCAGCTGGAGCCCTGCAACCACCAGTCGAACCCTCTCAATCTGGAGCCTACGGACAAAACGAAGCATTTATCCATCCAGGCAAGTTTATTAGAATTTCATTGTTCCAAAGTTTGTCTTATAAAATTAAGTTCAACTTTCTATTTCGGTTCGTTAATGTTATGAATTGAAACACCAACTATCTAAGAGTGGCCCAAAGTCCTTGTGCTGAAATGTCGGTTGATTTTATTCAGCATTTACGATGCGTACTAATTATTTTCTTTTTTCATGTTATCCGGATGTTTTAGCATTTCTTTTCGTCCATCATAGGCAGCGCGCAAGCGCTGCCTAAGTAAAGAACGATGTGACCACAATGTGTTTTTTTCTTCTTTCTTCGACAGGCACTTCCTATTGAAGGAATTTTGCTCAAATGTCGGGCTTATGGCATTCAAATGTCGGCACTTGTAAATTTTCTTTCATAAGAAACTTTCACCAAAGCGTAAAGTGCTATAAAACTTTACCGTAAAGTTAGCGTAAAATAGGGTCCGAAACCGATACCGATATATAGGCAGCATATCTGTACAATACCGAAATAATTTACCAATAAATTTCCCTCCAGAAAAAAAAACCTTGCTTAAAGTTTAAAGCCCCCCCCCATTCTTTACCCATATTCGTACTCACATGTTTGTTCCTGATCTATTGCACACCAAAGAACAGCCTGAATGATTCACTGTGGACTCCATAATTTAAGAATTTACAAGAATTGTTGGATTTTCTTTACCTTTTCTGATCAGCAGCCTCTGAGCAATCAAACGAAATGACGGATTTTTGCGGAAGTGACAAAAAAAAAATAATCAAAGAAGCCAGTTTAGTTGCATAAGCAGAAATACGTGAAAAACTGATCGAAAAAGCGTAAGGTATTTATTGAAATTGACTATTCGAAACCTAAATTTCAATAGTCGGATCACTGTGCATAAATTGATGCAGTATAATCACAACTCAATAATTAGGGCTTATGAGAATGCATTGAACATCCATCTAAACCCTTAAAAGTATATATATAATCGGGTTTATTTTTAGACGGCGAACATATTTGTTTCATTTACTCTTGTTGCATCTAATTTACAGTCTTTGTGCTCAAATGTCGGTTGATTCTATTTAGTATTTACGACGTGTACTGATTAATTTTCTTTTTATATGTTGTCCGGATGTTTTAGCATTTCTTTTCGTCCATTGGAAGAAAAGGAAGTGTAACTTTCGAACGTCTTGAATTTAAGGAAAATTTGCACTTGGGAATCCAAAGTTTTAAACTGGACACTTTTTTTTACCATACATAAAGAAAATAGCCAAGAAGCATGTATGATGACTTATGTGGGCCAATGTTTTTTTTTCCCCGTACCCGGGCACTTTGTATCGAAGGAAAATTCCGTAGGAACTTCAAAAAAGGACTCATTCAATTGGAAATTGGAGTATCTAGTGCCCTTTTTAATGGTCAAAATTGATTGAAGGGCAACTAGCCCCCCCCCCGTCCATCATTCCCCCAAATACATTCAATCAAAATTTTGAGATAACCATTTTGTTCAGTGTAGTAGATTTCCACATAGAAAATATGTTTTTGACGAGGACACTCCCCCACAACCCTCGGGGCAAGGGTTTTAAGTTATGCCTTGGGGCTATACAAGGTTTCTATAGAAGGCGTTGTCTCAGAAACATTAGAAAAGGCCCATTCGATTGGAAATTCAAAGGGCTAGTGCCCTTTATAGTAGTCGAAAATGATTGGAGGGCAACTAGCCCTCACCACGCACATGATTCCCTCAAGCATATCCAATCAATATTTTGAGATAGCCATTTGAAATGCCTAGTGCCATTTTTAATAGTCGAAAGTAACTGGAAGGCAACTGACACCCCTTCCACACCCACCATTCCCCCAAACATATCCAATCAAATTTTTGAGAGTCATTTTGTTCCACGCAGTTAAAGTTCAGGAAATTATACCTTTGAGCAGGACACTCCCCCTCACAGTCTTCAGGGCAAGGGTTATAAGTTATGCCCTGGGGGTATATAAATTTTTGTTGAAATCTTTGTCGTAGAAACTTGAAAAAGGGCTATTTTGATTGAAAATTCAAAGGTCTAGTACCCATTTTAATAGTCGAAAGTGATTTGAGGGCAACTTACCCCCCCCCCCCCCCCCTCTCGCCCACCTTTTACCCAAACACATCCAATAAAAATTTTAAGATGGCTATTTTGTTCAGTGTTGTGGATTCCCAGATAAAAATTATGTTTTTGAGGAGGACACTCTCCCACAGCCTTCAGGGCAAAGGTTGTTAGTCATGCCCCCGGGCATATAAGATTTTTATAGAACGCGTCGTCCTAGAAACTTCAAAAAGAGCTCATTCGATTGGAAATTGAAATGGCTAATGCCCTTTTTAATAGTCAAAAGGGATTGGAAGGTAACTAACACCCCTTCCACGCCTACCATTTACCCAAACGTATCCAATCAAAATTTTTAGATAGCCATTTTGTTCCACACAGTTTAAATTTCAGTATATTATACCTTTGACCAGGACATTCCTCCAAAGTCTTCAGAGCAAGGGTTATAAGTTATGCCCCGGGGGTAAATAAGGTTTTCATAAGGCGTTGTCGTAGAAACTTCAAAATAGGCTCACTCGATTAGAAATTCAAAGGGCCAGTCCCCTTCGTAATAGTCGAAAGAGACTGGAGGGGAACTAGCCCCTCCCATCATTCTCCCAAACACATCCAATCAAAATTTTGAGATAGCCATTTTGTTCAATATAGTTGATTTCCAGATAGAAAATATGTTTTTGAGGAGGACACTCCCCAACAACCCGCAGGGCAAGGGTTTTAAGTGATGTCTTGGGGTATATAAGTTTTTTTATAGAAGGCTTTATCATAGAAAGTTCAAAAGGGGCTCATTTGATTGGAATTTCAAAGGGCTAGTGCCCTTTTTGATAGTTGAAAGTGATTGCTGGGAAACTAGCCCCCCCCCCCCCCACGTCCATTATTCACCCAAACACCTCCAATCAAAATTTTGAGATAGCCATTTTGTTTAGCGTAGGCCAGTTGATTTCCAGATACAAAATATATTTTTGAGAAGGACACTCCCCCACAAGAAGATAGGCAAGAAGACAAAGAAGGCAAGAAGATAGAAAGTGTTGTCGTAGAAACTTCAAAAAACGCTATTTCGATTGGAAATTCAAATTTAAAATTAATAGTTGAAAGTTATTGGAGGGCAACTAGCCCCCCCATCTAGCCCAGCCATTTTGTTCAGCATAGGCTAGTTGATTTCCAGATAGAAAATATGTTTTTTAGGATGACAGTCCCCCACAACCCTCACGGCTGGAGTTCAAAGTTATACCCTGGGGGAATATAAGGTTTTTATAAGAAGGCGTTGTAGTAGAAACTTCAAAACAGGCTCAATAGATTGGAAATTGTAAGGGCTAGATCCCTGTTTAGTAGTCAAAAGGGATTTGTGGGCAATTAGCACCCCCCCCCCCCCCCCAGTGCCCATTATTCCCCCAAACACCCAATCAAAATTTTTAGATAGTCATTTTGTTCAGCGTAGTTGATTTCCAGATAGAAAATAGGTTTTTCGAGGAGGACACTCCCCTACACGCTCAGGGTGAGGGTTTTAAGTTGTGCCCTGGGAGCACAAAGCTTTTATAGAAGGCGTTGTTGCAGAAACTTCAAAATAGGCTAATTCGATTGGAAATTCAATGGACTAGTGCACTTTTTAATATTCAAGATTGATTGGAGGGCAACTAGCCCCCAAAGCCTATCATTCCCACAAACATATCCAATCAAAATTTCGAGATAGGTGTTTTGTCAGCGTAGCTAATTTCCAGATAGAAAATATCTTTTTGAGGAGGATCCCCCACAACCCTCGGGGCAAGGGTTTTAAGTTATGCCCTGGGGGCATATTAGGTTTTTAAAGAAGGTGTTGTCGTAGAAACTTCAAAACGGGCTCATTCAATTGGAAATTCAAAGATCTAGTTTGCTTTTTAATAGTGAAAAGTGATTGGAGGGCAACTAGCCCACAGCCCACGCCCATCATTCCGCCAAACACTTCCAATCAAAATTGTGAGATAGCCATTTTGTTCAGTGTAGTTGATTTCCAGATAGAAAATGTCTTTTTGAGGAGGATACTTCTACAAAACCCCCAGGGCAAGGGCCAAGTTATGCCCTGGGGGCATATAAGGTTTTTATAGAAGGCGTTGTCGTAGAAACTTCAAAGTAGGCTCATTTGGTTGGAAATTCAAAGGGCTTGTGCCGTTTTTAATAGTCAAAAACGATTGGAGGGCACCTAGCCCCCCCCCTCCCCCCCCCCACCGGCCATCATTCCCCCAAAGACATCCAATCAAAATTTTGAGATAGTTATTTTCTTCAGCGTAGTTGATTTCCAGATAGAAATAATTTTTGGAGGAGGACACTCCCCCACAACCCTCAGGGCAAGGGTTTTAAATTATGCCCTGGGAGCACATACATTTTTTATAGAAGGTGTTGTTATAGAAACTGCAAAACAGGCTCATTTGATTGGAAATTCAAAGGGCTAGTTTCTTTTTAATATTCGAAAGTGATTGGAGGGCAACTATCCCCCCTACGCCCGTCATTCCCCCAAACACATCCAATCAAAATTTTGAGATAGGCCTTTTTTTAGCGTAGCTGATTTCCGGATAGAAAATATGTTTTTGAGGAGGACACTCCCCAACAACCCTCAGAGCAAGGGCTTTAAATTATGTCCTGGGGGCATATAAGGCTTTTATAGAAGGCGTTGTCGTAGAAACTTCAAAATGGGCTCATTTGATTGGAAATTCAAAGGGCTAGTGCCATTTTTAAGAGTCGGAAGCGATTGGAGGGCACCTAGCCCCCCCCCCCCCCCCACGCCCATCATTCCCCCAAACACTTCCAATCAAAATTTTGAGATACATATTTTGTTCAGCGTAGTTGATTTCCATATAAAAAATATTTTTGGAGGAGGACACTCCCCACAACCCTCAGGGCAAGGATTTTAAATTATACCCTGGGAGCACATAAAGCTTTTATAGAAGGCGTTGTTATAGAAACTTCAAAACAGGCTCATTTTATTGGAAATTCAAAGGGCTAGTGCCCTTTTTAATAGTCGAAAGTGATTTGAGGGCAACTATCCGTCCTACGCCCATCATTCCCCCAAACACATCCAATAAAAGTTTTGAGGTAGGCGTTTTGTCAGCGTAGCTGATTTCCAGATAGAAAATGTGTTTTTGAGGAGGACACTCCCCAACAGCACTCAGGGCAAGGGTTTTAAGTTATGTCCTGGGGGCATATAAGGTTTTTATTGAAGGTGTTGTCGTAGAAACTTCATAAGGGGCTTATTTGATTGGAAATTCAAAGGTTTAGTGCCCTTTTTAATAGTCGAAAGTGATTGGAGGGCACCTGGGCCCCCACTCCCATCATTCCCCCAAACACATCCAATAAAACTTTTGGGATAGCAATTTTGTTCAGCGTAGTTGATTTCCAGATAGAAAATATATTTTTGAGGAGGAAACTCCCCCCAAACCCTCAGGGCAAAGGTTTTAAGTTATGCCCTGGGGGCATATGAGGTTTTTAATAGAAGGCAGTGTCGTAGAAACTTCAGAACAGGCTTCGGTTAGGAATTCAAAGGGTTAGCGCCCTTTTTAATAGTTGAAATTTATTGGAAGGCAACTAGTCCCCACGTCCATCATTCACCCAAACACATCCAATCAAATTGTTCGGAGGGGTGTCCCGCAAGGCTCCTTTCTAGGCCCTATTTTATTTCTCCTATATATCAATGATCTTGTTATGGACCTGGGCCCTTCAGTGTATCCTGTTTTATTTGCTGATGACAGTAACTTCTTAATCACTTGCACCAATTTTCCATTGGCAATAACCTCTGCCCAAGTCCTTCTGAACAGAGTCCAGGCGTGGTGCCTTACGAATAACATGACCATTAATAGCAAAAAAAGTCAAATAGTATTATTCAGAACCCCCTACAACAAAGACGTTATTCAACCTGCTCTTGGTCTCAGGTACTCCTCCAACATCCTCCCACAAGTGGAGGTTGCCAAGTTTCTTGGTGTATTTATTGGCTCATGCTTGTCATTCTCTAATCATATTTCTTACATAACAGCAATAATTTTGAGACTTCTTCCTCCTGATTCCTCCTGACATCCTAGTTACCCTCTATTATTCCATTAATTTTCCTTACGTTTCTTATTGCAGATCAGTTTGGGGAAATACAAAACGGTCCTTCGCTAAAAAACTCAAATTTGCCCAAAACCGTAACATTAAAGCAGTTTTTCGGCTTCTCCGTCTATATCCAACCCGTGATTTGTATTCAGATTTTGGAATAGCTCCACTTGATCAAATCATACAAAATCTAAACTTATTGCTTGCTTACTCTGCTTTTCACAATAATCTTCCACCTCAACTACTAGCCTATTATAATATTAATAATTCGGAAGCCCACTGTCTCCGTTCATCCAATAGAGCATTTAAAGTTCCTAAATGCGTTTCTAGTGCTGCCCAGCAATCTCCCATTTACAAATCTATTATTCAGGGGAACAAAATTCCCTCCAGTGTTGAACTAGCCACAAGTTTCTGCAAGCTGTATAAAAATGTAACAAAACTTGATAATATAATTTAATCTTTCCATTTTTAACAAATTTGCTCTAATTACCCATGTTTTATTCTTCTATCTTTTTTTTCAGTGTTACTTTAATTTGGTTCTTTTTTTGGTCCTTAACAAGTTATCTTCTAGGATCTTTATTGTTATTGATGTTTGTGTTATGTTTTTATTCGAATAAAATTGAAATGAAATTGAAATGAATCAATATTTTGAGATGGCCATTTTGTTTAGCGTAGGCCCATCATTCCCCCAAACACATCCAATCAGAATTTTGAGATAGCCATTTTGTTCAGCATAGGCTAGTTGATTTCCAGATAGAAAATATGTTTTTTAGGAGGACACTCCCCCGCAACCCTCAGGGCAAGGGTTTTAAGTGATGCCCTGGGGGCATATAAGGTTTTTATAATAAGGCGTTGTCGTAAAAACATCAAAACAGGCTCAATGGATTGGAAATTGATAGGACTAGTTCCCTTTTTAATAGTCAAATGAGACTGGAAGGGAACTAGCCCCTCCCCCGCCCATCATTCCCCCTAACACATCCAATCGAAATTTTGACATAGCCATTTTGTTTAGCGTAGTTGGTAAATGAACCCTCTCTGAAGTTTATACGGGCATTCCTTCCATAAGAACCATATATGCCCCCAGGGCACAATTTATAACCCTTGCCCCTGAAGACTGTTGGGGGAGTGTCCTGCTCCAACTAATAATTTCCAGAACTTTCAACTACGTTGAACAAAATAGCTATATCAAAATTGTGTTGAATGTGTTTGGGGAAATGGTGAGCGTGAAAGGGGTGTCAGTTGCCTTAGAATCACTTTCGACTATTAAAAAGAGAACTAGCTATTTAAATTTCCAATTGAATAATCCCTTTCTGAAGTTTCTATGACAACGCTGTCTATAAAAAACCCTATTTTCCCCAAGGACATGACCTACAACACTTGCCCTGTGCGCTGCGGGGTTGTCATCAAAGACCTAATTTCCAGAACTTAAAACTACGTTGAACAAAATGGATACCTCAAAATTTAGATTGGATGTGTTAGGGAAAAGGTGGGTGTGAAAGAGAGGGGTGAATTTCTAATCGAATGAGCTTTTTTAAAGTTTCTACGACATCGCATTCTATAAAAACCTAATATGTCCCCAGGGCATAACTTACAACCCTTGACCTGAAGGCTGTGGGGTAGTGTCCTCCTCAAAAACATAATTTCTATGGAAATCAACTACGCTGAACAAAATAGCAATCTCAAAATTTTCATTGGACGTGTTTCGGGAAGTGGTGGGCGTGGAAGGGGTGTTTGTTGCCTTCCAATCACTCGACTATTAAAAAGGGCACAAGCCACTCCAGTTTCCAGTTGAATGAGCCGTTTTCGAAGTTTCTAAGACAACTTCTTTGATACGAAGTGCCCTGTTCTGAAGAAAAAATAATGAATAATACATTGTACTAACATCGTTCTTATATGCCCCCCGGGCATAACTTAAAACCCTTGCCCTGACGGTTGCGGGGGAGTTTCAAACATATTTTCTACCTGGAAATCCACTACGCTGAAAAAAATGGCCTTGTCAAAATTTTGATTGGATGTGTTTGGAGGAATGATGGGCAAGGGGGGGGGGGGGCTAATTGCCTCCTAATCATTTTCGACTTGTAAAAAGGGCACTATAACTCTCTATTTCCAATCGAATCAGCCCACTGAAGTTTATACAAAAACCCATTCCATAAGAAGTGACTCTGGGGAAAATAAATAAATAAATAATAATAAAACATTAGAGCCGTATGGCCTTTACTATAGACATTTTCTCTGATTTATTAAAAGAATTGTTTGATGAACTGTTTCCTCAGAATTGTTAGTTGTTTTTTTTTTATATTATTTATGCATAACCATATGATTTGTAAAAAAGAATTCTGTTTTTCTGTATTAAGATAAAACAAAGAATTCGAACGTCACAAATATTCAACTAGGGTAATTTGTTTCTTAATTTGTAGTTCTATTGAGGATCCCATGTTCTCATTTTGAAAGACAACTATTGCTGACGCCCAATCAGGCGCAAGACAATTTGCCAAGAAACAAACATTGAATCACTTCTGGCGTCACCGATCAATAAGGGCTAAATTTCTTGAAATATATTACATTTTACAAAAAGATGAGAATTAAAAATTTCTAGAAATTTATTTGTCCGAAATTGATGTAACCTATTTTTTAAACATTTTCTTTGTTTAAAAAAGTAAATTTCTAGAAATTTACTTGTCCGAATTGATGTACCCTATTTTTTAAAACATTTTATTTGCCTTTATATGCTGATCAAAAGGGGCCTCCAATGGTCCTGTCCAAATCCCCTTTAAGTTTAAAGCGACAAGGGAAAGTTTTTTTGGCCAGTTTTAGGCGCTTAACGTTGATACAACCAAACTTCCAAATGGAATGGCTTTATAAGGGTTTACCTGGCCCTGTCCCCACACACTAAGTTTAAAGACTATTTGAGACTGAAAAAATTTTTGGGGTCATGAATCGATACAGCCAAAAATTAATTTCAATCTGTGTAATAGGAATAATGTTCTTTATCATGTCAGTCTTCTTTTTTTACTGGAATTAGGAATTAATTCTTTTCGTATGGGTGACACAATTAAGTGTAGTCAAATTTTTATTCCGGAGGCTTTTTACAAAAACTCTAAGGATGCAAGTGACCTCATGACCGGACACCTGAAATCCTTCATTTTTCCAGAACATTCTGCATAATTTTTATTCAAATTATCTTTTTTTGTATCTATGTTAGGGCCCTACCTGAGAAATAGTCATACACACATCCCTCTCATTTTCGCTAACAATTCTCTTCAATAAGCAGGCCTAAAAAGTCCAATCACAAACCTGATCTGACTATATCTACATATACTGGGGGGAGGGGGGGTGGGCATAATCGAACTTAAAGATTAGCTGAACAAATGTGGTTTGCTTATTGATTAGTTCTTATTGATTATATCTAACATAAAGATAATAAACCAACAGGACAAAAATTTTACCAGGTCAAGAGATTTGAGTGGATAAAAATGTGGATAGATTGAAATACGACTTCAATTATAAGCATAAATTAAGCAAGAGCTTTCTGCACTCTAGCTAATTTATAAAGTTGATAACTGAATGACGGTGGTATTTTCATTTGCAGTCTGTTGTTATTATACGGTTTCCAATGACTTTTCTACAGTTTATTATTGCCTTGATTTGCTTTCTGGAAAAATTGCTTTTGGGACAAGAATGGGACCCTTAGATTCACATTCAAAACTATTTCCATTATGTAGTGGCTACTACCATGATAATACCGTATCCCAGATCCCCTCCCAAACGTGGTCCGATACAGCCTTAGCTTCTACACAAAACTATTACTTCCTTTATTGTCTGACAAAAAAAATAAATATATACGAATCCATGATCTGTTTTCTGAGAAAAATAGCAAAATTCCACATTTTTGTACATGGGAGCTTGAAATTTCTACAATAGGGTTTTCAGAAACGCTGAATCTGCTGGTGGGATTTTCATCAAGATTACTTAAATTTTAGGAGGTTTTCATTGACTGTTATATAATTTATAATTACTTTGATCCAAAGCCACCGGCAGGGAAGGCCAGGGCTCCCTGGAAATTTAGGACTTCATAGTAATTATAAGGATGGCAAAGAAAAGAGAGTAGAATTTTGAAAACCCATGGAAAAATCTGTTTTGCCCCATACGCAGCGTTTTCTGGGCCCTCGTTCGAAAAGGTACAGACAGATTTCCGCTTGGGATCACCTCTATGCGGTTTTCCACAACGTTAAATTTTCGAACATGAAAAATTGGCTTTAGCCCTATCCATCAATTTTAAAAAGTAATATTGATTTTACTTAGGCGGTGATGATTTTTTCAACACTCACTTTTGTCAACTTTCTAGCTCCCCCTCCCTTTCAAAACCCGCAAAATAACTCTTAAACAGTTAAAACGACAACTAACACTGATTCTTTCAGAACTCAATTCGGAGACACGCGTTTCTGAATCTGAAAACTGGGGGATGGAAAAATGAAATGAAAAAAGATATTGATGCTTGTCTACATTGGCAGTTTTCCTTCCCATTTTTTCAATTTCTTCTTTGTAAAGAAGTGCTACTTTAAAAAGTGTCAATGTTGCTAAAGTGTGACACTTCCTGAAAAGTGCCACTTTCAAATATTGTGGCATGAAAGTTTCACCCGTGGCCATGCTGTTTATAATACAATCAACGAATATCCGGTCTGTGTCTCCACTCTAGAGAATATGAATACATTAACCTTAAAAGATGCAATGTGGATTTTGGGTGAATAGTATACATTCTGAATTAATATTGGATTGCAGGAGGAACCTTTACCCTCGGAACTTGATCATAATAAAAAGATGGACCAAGTAGCAAGTCAGTAGTAGAGAAAATATTAGATGAAATGTTATACAGGGTTGGGAAATTACAGGAGGGAACATCCTGGTATCTCGAATATTGGAAAGAATATTCTCAATACTTCTTCCTGCTTTGTTACTATAGACTAATTGTTCCCAAAGTCGGCAATGCGCATTGAAATCACCAAAAATAAAAGAATTAATTTCTAAGAGTTCAGTTTCCAAAATCTTTTGGATGTCATTGTTTCCACATGGATTATACAGTGATTTAATGACAAGATTACTACCATTAGCTAGGTTAAGCATAATACCTATAATATCAATTTCATTCCTGTAAAGGTTAAATGGTTTAGGGGAATGAGATTGAATCATGAACAAAGATGGCAACTTATCCTCCCTTTCTATCAGCAAGTCTGTCATTCCTGTAGCACTTGTAGTTAGGCATTTTAATTTTCTTTAGCCGATGAAGATTGGTCTCTTGTAGAAAGATAATATCAATTTTATTCTTAGATGCATAATAAATGAGATCACAAAATTTATTTTAATTAAGAGATACAATTCAATAGTAGGATCTGTAGTTTAATTGCCATGGGTTGAGTTGAATAGGTGACATGCTCTATAATTGGGGAGAATTGAAGATAATTCATTTCTCATCAAAGATGGAAGTAGCTTTAAGTGCTTTAGGCAGATTTGATTGGATAATTTGATAAACTGAAGCTATTTATTTAATTAGTTTTGTCATATCAGGACCATCTCTCTTTCGGGCAGTGTTTGCTTGAGAGGATATATTAGGTGATGCTGCCACACTTTCAGTCAATGAATTCTGAATAAATCTAGGATTTTGGAGGGCTGGGCTAGCTTTGATTACATTAGGGAGCTCAATACCCAGCTGAGGGATGGATGTCTCAATTAGAGATGACTGAACCTGATTTTGGTTATTTTTTGGAATGCCATGCCAAAGGTTGGGTAAGACTTAAGGATGATTTCTTTGCCTCATTAATTCTTGGAGATAATGGTACTTTGGAAAGCTTGGCAAGCTCCATACCCACAACAGGAAATAAGATATTTTATTGATGAGCTATCCTAAAACTTTGGCCCGTTTCATATACGAAAAACATAAGTTATGATTTGTAGACTGGTGGTTACCTCTAAAGTTGATACATTTAGGAGCTGTAGAACATTTAATTTCACTAGAAACAGAGTTATTACAAAGGCGAGTGGGGCAGTTTCGTAGCACATTAGCATCTGGCTTCTGCCCATCCTGTGGACTTCCAGGACCTGCAGCATTTATCCCTTATTATTTATGACGCCATCAAGGTCAAGGCCGAAGGTCTCGACCGAGTCCGTTGATTTTGAATTGAAGTTATCAAGTATTTTGCAATAGGTAATTCAAGACGCTGGGTAATTGTAGACAGAAAAAAGCCAAGATAGATAGTACTTCCACAGGAAAGGACGGTACAGACAGGACGTACTTCCACTTATCTGGTTTTTTAGCCACTCTACTGAATTTAGTGATAACTTCCTGTTCGCTTTCTGGCGTTTTATTCTTTTTAGATTTTCCCATAGAGATTAGGTCAAACTTCTTGTACTGATTCAATAAGAATTTTTGACCTTTTAATTTAGCTTCCTCGCCTGATTCAGTAGAACTGGCCTCTGAAGAATCCTAATTGGGGCCTTCCAGGATGGTCCTTTGCGATTTTTGAGTATCACCCTTCCTTCATATATTTCGTCTCCTCTGGAAGTATAGGGTTTATTTTCCATTTCCTCGTGCTGAATTCCTGTCTCGGGGGAGTTAAAACATTCTCGAGAACTCTGGGAGACGTCAAATGCTTGTGGAGAATGTCTCCATTGTTTGAATGCCATATCCTCTGGGGGGGGGTATTTTCTGTAACTTGTTTTCTTGCCAGGAGTTCTATTTTTTAAGCATGACTTTAGATACTGTTATGTCGTGGTATTGTCCTAGGTTTTCTTCTTCAGGGGTGTTTTGGGTCCAAGGCAAGGTACTTTGCCTTGTTTTTATAGGAAAATAGATTTCGTCCATAGCTTTTCTTAGATTTTTCTTGTGTTTCCTTGGGCGGAGTTTTCTTTGTTTTTACACCCGGGGTTTCCCTAGCTCTATTTAATTCATCCATTAACGATAGGGGCCTCTCTATCGGGGTTGCTGGTGATACCATATCATCTGGGAATCTTTTGGGGGACAAGGGGTTGAAATTCTATCGGGGAAAAATTGGCTTTTTGGGGACAACGTATAGTCTAACTCTTCTGAGCTTTCTGACGATGAACTTTGTGGGGCTTTTGGGGTTCTTATTGCTACTGGTATTAAAGATTTTCCTTTAGGGACAACTAGATTTTTCATAGCTAAGAATTTTTCAAAATTTTCCTCATCGCTATCGTTTTCGAAATAGTCTTGTTTGAAATTGAAAGGTTTTAACTTGGCTAGCCTTGACTTGGGGAATTCATTTTCCTCGTTTGACGAATCGGTAGATAAGGGTTTCGGTAACCATCTGTCCGGGAACTTGGCCCTTTTATTCGGCTGACGTGTGCCTTATATCCGTTTTCGGGATTTATCATTTTAAAAGTAAAATCATTGTCTTTTTATTATTCTGTAAGGTCCCGAATAATTATTGAAAAGTTTTTTGCCTTCCACCTTTGCCTCATTTTTTTGGTAGACACAATCTCCTACCGTAAAATTTATGCTCCCTCTGACTTTGGATTCGTTTCTCAACTCTTGGTTTATTTTACATTTTTCTAACTCCTGCCTAACCATCTTATATGTTTTCCTCATTTTATTTATAAAATCTAGCTTATAGTCCTCTGTATTATTGTAATACTGTCTGGATTCTATAAATTCCTGATAGGGTATTTTAAAATCGCGCCCGAATAAAAGATAAAAAGGACTTTCTTTAGTCATTGGTTAAGTAAGGTAGATATTGGTCCCAATTGTTTCGGTTGTCTTTTGTATAAATGCTCAAGACATTGGAAAATATTTTATGTCTGTTTTCGATTTTCCCATTAGCTTGCGGGTGATAGGGGGATGTCCCCAATTTCTCTATGTTGAGAAAATTCATTAAATATTTTGTTACTTTAGAAACAAAATTACTTCCATTATCGCTAATAAATTTGTTAGGGACGCCAAATTTTAAAAATTTTTTTTGCTAACGCTTTACTCGTAGGGTACGTGCCTTGATGTTTCAATGCTTTGGCAAAAGTGAACCCAGAAAAGTGATATATAACTGAAAGAATGCAAGTATGGCCTCTGTTTGAAACAGGCAAGCCTCCACTGGTTCCATATAAATCAAATGAAACAATGTCGAAAGGAAACCTCGCTACCGGCACTCTTCCCATTGGGGGTGGGTATAAGCTTGGGGATTCTTTCTTAAATTGCATGATTCACAATTGTTTATGAAATCTTTGAGTTTGGTTAATGCTACAGGAACAAAGAAATATTGTTTTAATCTATGATAGGTTTTCGTGATTCCTAAGTGTCCGCCTGTATCCGAATGAAAATTTACAAAGTCAGGTATTATTAGGTTTTGGAGTAATACAGGTATTATCGAGGTTTGGTTTCTATTTGTATCGCCAGTTACTATCCTGCAAAGGATTTCTTCGTCTAAATCATAATAAAAATTGTCTATTTCTCTTGTCAGGGCTTTGAGCTTATCAGGGAGGTTATCAAAATTCACAAAATAATTAATGAGAGTCGAACACATTTCATCCTTAATTTGGCTTCTCTTAATGTTTGTCAGCGATAAGGGGCAACTATTAATCTCGTTTTCTTCAATTTGAATTTTAGGTTTTTTCTTTTTTTTTCGTTTACTGGAATTGATGGCATTTATTTCTTTGTTTCCATCATCTGAAGAGTTATTTTCGGGGTATCTACTCAAGTAATCACAGGGGCCATTTTGTTTACCAGCCAAGTGTTCAAATTCGTAGTCTAGATCTTTGATATTCATTATCCATCTAGCTAAAATTCCTGTTGGCTTTTTGAATTTGCATAGGTACTGTAAGCTTCTATGGTCCGAACGCAACTTAAATTTTCGACACACTAAATAATGTCTAAATTTTTCTAAGTTGTAAATTATAGATAATAGCTTCAATTACGTTGCAGAATAACTGCTTTCGCCTTTCGATAAAGTTCTACTTGAATAGCATATGATTTTCTCTATATACTTGGGGGGTTTCTGTAGGGGGTAGGAAAAGTCTTCTTTGGGGATTAACTGGGAAAGGATTCCGCCGATGCCCAGAGCTGAGGCGTCAGTGGTGACTACAAATATGTCCTTTTTCAAAATCAGGTAGCGACAATACTGGTTCAGAAGTAAGTGCTTTCTTGAGTGTCTAAGGAAGTTTGAGCTTCCTGCGGCCAGGTAATGTTTTGGGGGGTCCTTTGGTTAGATCTGTTTGGGGTTTTGCAATTTGAGCGTAGTTACGTATAAATTTCCTAAAATAACTGGTTAAACCAAGAATGGCTCGTAATTGTTTTTATAGTTTTCGGGGGTTTGAGATTTTCTAGAAATTTTATCTTCTCAGGGTCTGGTGATATTTGGCCTTGGGTCACTGCCATTCCCAAGAATTTTATTTTGGATTAAAGTAAATTTACTTTTTCAGGCCAACATTTCAAATTGCCTTCTCTGGATTTTTCAAAAACTTTGGCTAACGTGGCTAAGTGATCCTCTGGGTTTTCTCCTACACAGATTACATCATCCACAACATGGATAATATTCTCTACGCCTCGTAATAAATTTAACAAGGGTCTACATCGTGCACTTGAACTAGTTTTAAGTCCGAAGGGTACTCTTAAATATTCATAAGAGCCACACTCAGTCATAGAAAATGCCGTTTTATAAACGTCATTTTCTGCTATCTTAACTTTATGATAACCCTGTGTGAGGTCGAGAGATGTAAAAATTTTGTTTTTTTGTGATTACGAGTCCGTGATTTCCTATATCTAATAACAATTTATTAGATTTTAAAAAAATTGCACCGATTATAGCCTCATACGGGAAATTTTTGCATATTATGAAGTTGGTAGGAAAGATTCTATCATCTTATGTCACAACTAGGCGTATTGAGCCTATTGCTTCCAGCCTATGCCCTCTGACGCTAGTTAAACTGGAAATATTAAAAAATTTTCGCCTCTTGATATATACTGGTAATCTATTAAATACATTCGAGTTGATTATGTTAACCAATGCACCGGAATCTATTAGCACTTTGAAGTAAATATTTGCAACACCAAAATCATTTAATATAGGTAATATATCATTATTATCGCTTAAAAAAGGTACAACTACTGGAAGGGACCAATAAAATATACTGGCCTCCAGGGTCCCGGTTAGTTTTCTTGGGGGCTTGATTCGTTTCCCTGTGCATTTATTTGATAGGTTGGTGTTTGACATTGGGGTTCGGTGGGAACATCTCCAGCAAGCTGATTGACATTTGATTGTCTTGGTTGCTACGTATTATTACGGGGGATGGAATTTCTTGTGCCGACGGCTCGCGGCATTTGTTCATTTTGCATTGAAGGAAAATTTCTGCCCGTCGGGAAAAATATCTTCTGTCATCATTCGTATTCCTGCTAAATCTAGTAGGATGCACTGTCCGTGAATTGAATTGGTACATGTTTTGTCGCGTATTTGGGTGGGGGAACCGATAATTATTTTGTCTGTTAGGGGGAGGATTTGCGTAATCCAATCCCTGTTAGTAGGGGTTCGGAACAATGGTAGGCGTGGGGGGTTATTCCTATAACTTCCTGACCCATTGGTATTTAAGTTTCTTCTCCTGAACAAACAGTTATTAAAACTGGGGGTTGCTAATGTATAGTTGTTTCTAGTACGGCATTCCCTGGCAATATGTCCTTATTTATTACATGCATAACATATAATTGGGGGGTTATTTACGTAGCTTTCCGTATTCGTGGGTACGAAACGTACAATTCTTTGCCTGGTAGGGGTTGAGGATCTATTTTGGTTCGGTTTTGGTGAATTATCTCTTGAGAAAAAAGTGGGCGAAATTCCTGGTGATCGTCCCGGAGTTGATTCTACGTTATTTATTCTACGTTATTTATTCTTGACTTGTTGTAATTTGCCACAATCGTTTCAATTTCAACCATTCTCTCTACTTCCTGAACTGCCAGCTCTAATGTTTGAATATTTTTTTATATTAACATTCGGTACAGTTTGGGGCTCAATCCTTGCAAGAAAGCGTTTAGTACAAATTTATCATATAAGGTACCAGATTCTTTCCCATATTTAGCCTCTATGGATACCATTACTCTGTGTAGGTATTCCCTAACATTTTGGGTTTCGTCGAAACATACAGTTCCGTGCGTACAGTAGGTTTTAGGCTTCTGCAGTGAGGCGATGCCCAAACTCTTGTTTGTAGTTATTTTTATTCGATTCAAACTTGATTTGCATATTCTTTTTAAGTTTCACGCGTTTCAAGATTTATTTATTCATTTACATTAATATATATTGTATGTTTGTTTGCATTGATTGTTTATTTAATTTCTGTTCGTTTTAAGTTTCATTTATACTTTAATAGCAAAACATTTGCTTTCGTTTTAAGCTTGATTTTCATATTCAATCTAAGCATTACTCGCTTTAAGATCTATTCTTTCATTTATATTATTACTTGTTGAATGTTTTTTGCTATAATTGTTTATTTAATTTCTGTTCGTTTTGGGTTTCATTTATTCTTTAATAGTAATTTCTGGTCGTTTTGTGTTTGAATTTTAACAGTTATTGGTATAAAAAGAGCTTAAGTTTAAAATGGACTTTAATTTTATTTTAAAAACTTATTTTTTGAAAAGTTTTTTTTTAATTAATTTTAAGAAGAGGGGAAGGTGAAATAGAATCACAATATACCATATTTATGAAGGTTGTCAAAAAGGCGTATCAGCAATATCTTATGAACAATTTTGTGTGGAGTAAAAACTTACAGATGTTGCTGTTGGGGGTGTTGAACTAACCGACAAACAATAATTACATGCTAATGCTACTCCTTCTATTCATGCTAATACTAGTTGTCTGCAAAATTCTCTTGGGGTGTCATATCTCTTCTGGATCAGATATTTTTAAAAGCAAGTTTTATTTTAAAAGTGAAAGTAGGGAGCGACGTTAAAAGTTAAAGCAGAAAATGTTGCATATATGAGCCCTGATAGAAATGCTACTAATTCTACTACTGTGACTACTATTACACCAATGCCTAAGAATATGAAGGTTAAATTGGAAGGTAATTTTAAGGAGAGGAACAGGTGAAAAAAATCACAACACACCGTATTTATGATGGTTGTCAAAAAGGTGTATCAGCAACATCTTATGAACAGTTTTGTGTGAAGTAGAAACTTACAGAGCTTGTTGTTGGGGGTGTGGTTGCCCCCCCCTCGTGTGTGGGTGCATTGTGGCGGGATAATCACTTGTAAAAAGTAGCTTTTTTTCTTATAGGGGATTTGCCTGAGCAACCCAAAGTATTAATAAGACTGTTATCCTGATTTGAAATCAGTAGAGATTGGGAGGAAGATCAAATTTGAAGGAATGGTAGTGGCACCGAACCAAATATACATGAATGGTGGAAGTTGTAGAAACAGGTTGGTATGACCCAACTGGAAGACGAATATTGCCGCTGAAAAGGTTGCGTCGGACAAGACGAACGCCCTTCAGGTATATTATGAAATGACTTCAGGTCTATTATTGTTGGTAAATTTAGGTACTGTCCTTACTCGGAGTGATCAAAACTATTTTTGTATGGTGGTGGTCGGTTTTTTGTTGTAAAATTTCAAACACACAAAATTAAACACAGGACCACAATTCAACTGGGGGGGGGGAGATTGACAAGCTAGTATTTATTCCTTCATCGTTATCCCGTCAAAAACTATGCCATATCCCAAGGGAACTGGAAATCAAGTTCGCGCAGATATAAATGCCTCGCAGATTTATTATTATTTTTAATAAATAAATACGGCACAAAAAGATATATGAAGAGATAAAAATAAGGTTTTTTAAATCAAATATTATGTTATCTTTATAGTTAGTTTCAATTTTTTATAAAATTCTTTCCGTCAATTTTTTTAGCCTTTATATTCAAAATTTTACTGCAAAAATGAAGCATTTTTGTTTTTATTTTTTTATGTTATAAATATTTTATAAATTAAACTCCGTTTCACCTTTTTTATTGTATTTGTTCATCGTTACGTATTACAAAGAACCGTAAATTTGACTTGTACTATTTTTGAAGGCGCCAGAGACAGATATAGTAAAAGAAACGTTTGGTCTGGTCGAGGCTGTGTTTACAAATGTGAGCAGGGTGATGGCCACCCAACAGGAATCTGCTGACTTATTGAAACCCTTTAGTTTCTTATTAAAAGTTGAACAATTTATGTTTTTTTTCTGATTGTTTAGTAGCAAGCTCTATTCTTGTTTTTTTTTTCGTTAGAACAGAGAAATTAGTTTATTTCTCTGTTTATGATGAATGCTATTTCTTCATATAATAGATTTATGCGTAATCCGCTCGATATTACGGATCCATAGCATATGGATATTCGTCCATATGCTTCGTATGGCTGTATGTTATGGGCAAGCAATTTTTATGTGAATTTTTGACGTGTTCAGACTCATCAAAATAAATCAATGTGTCTTATTAGTGGGTATGTCGAAGGTAAGCATAACATTTCAGCTTGCTTCGATAAGTTGCAAGTGTTGAATGTAGGACAGCTACGGCACTACCAAATAGGAATTCTTGCCTATCAACGCTAGAATAATATTAGTCACTAGGTTTTTTTTGGTATTATTTTAGTGACAATAGTTACACCTTTATGAAACTCGTCCTGCTAGTGACTTCATTGTTCTGAAACAAAGTGGCACCAGGGCCAGCTTCCATACAAGATTTTCTTGACCTAATGTGTGGAACTCTGTTCCTGAGAGTATTCAGGTGGCTGAGCACCTGAGTTTATTTAAAAATTAATTTAAAAAAAACTATTTGTTAGGACAAAGTTCATAGCAGTTTTTTTCTGTTTTTTTTTTATTATTTGTCGTTCCGTAGATGAGTGGTCTATACCACCCAGTCGCAAGAGTTTTTTAATTTTTATTGGGGCAGGTATTGGGATATTAGTTAAATGTTTCAAAATTAAAACCAATTTTTTCTAATCCCTAAAGTGGAAGCCCTGACTGCCTGTATAATATTTCCAAAAACAATATTTTGTACTCAAACAGTATTTTAATAGCATATTCTTAACACAGACGATGTCAACTCTATTGTGATTACTGTGGATCAAATTTAAGAATTTATTCTATATGTGCGACACATATACGAATAGCCTATGGTTTCCTCCTTTATTGAATAAAATAAATAAATAAATATTTTGTATTCCTCATGACAGGAGAAACTTTTCAAAACACCGAACCAAAAAGAAGAAGAACACCAAGAGAGTTTTTGGATGACAGAAGATGTTGGAATAGTGCCTAGGATCAAAATTGTCCTCGGCCTTTTCGTACAAGTGTCCACTCTATGCAATGCACAAAAACATCTTCTTAGGATGAATAGGATAAAAAAAAATCTGACAAGATAAATATTGAAAGAAAAAGAAATAAGAAGAGAAACTAAATTCTTTCTAAGTCTCGAACATATAAAGTACATATTTTATCAAAAACAGTATTCTTCCGTTTCTAAATACTATTCATACTTTCATTTATATCGGAGGTTTGCGTATTACATATTAAAGAACCCTTATTGACAGTCAAAGATAATGTAAGGGCAACCAGATGAATGGAAGACCAATTTCAAAGGCTCTCAATGGTTCCGCACTGAACATGATATCAATAAATTTTGGTACACAGCTATAATTCTATAAAAAAAACATCACAAGCTCAGATTCAGCAAAGAATTAGTTTTTAAAATATTGTAGTTACCATTCATGAATAAACCTCAAATGAGGTTTTTTCTCACTTTTTTGTCCTTCGAAACAAGTTTTTAAACGTTCCATTACTACATTTGAGGTTCTTTCCTTTATTTATCTATCCATTTTTGTATTTTAGTGCCCTGCAAGAGGTTGTCTAACTTCATTGTTATCAGAGACAACGCTGTAACTTTGCCTATAGTAAAGGCCATACGTCTACAATGTTTTATTATTATTATTATTTTTCGAGAGGCACTACATATGGAAGAGGTTGTCGTAGAAACTTCAAAGGGGGATCATTTGATTGGAAATCGAGAGTTCTAGTGCCCTGTTTAATAGTCGAAAATGATTGGAGGGCAACTAGCCCCCCCTCCACGCCCATCATTCCCCAAAACACAGCCGATCAACATTTTGAGATAGCCATTTTGTTCAGCTTAGTTGATTTCCAGATAGAAAATATAATTTTGAGGAGGATACCCCCCCCCACACCCCTCAGGGCAAGGGTTTTAAGTTATGCCAGGGGTGCATATAAGGTTTTTGTAGAAGAGGTTGTTGTAGAAACTTCAAAACAGGCTCATTCAATTGGAAATTAAATAGCTAGTGCCCTTTTTAATAGTCGAAAGTGATTGGAGTGTAACTTGGCCACCGCTCCCCCCCACACCCATCATTTCCATGAAAACATCCAATCGAAATTTTGAGATAGCCATTTTGTTCAGCGTAGTTGATTCCCACATAGAAAATATATTTTTGAGGAGGATACTGCCCCACAACCCTCAGGCAAAGGGTTTTAAGTTAAGCCCTGGGGACATATAAGGTTTTTTATAGAAGGCGTTGTTGTATAAACTTCAAAACAGGCTCATTCAATTGTAAATTAAATATCTAGTGCCCTTTTTAATCTTCGAAAGTTTTTGGAGTGTAACTAGCCCCCCCCCCCCCAAGTCCATCATTTCCCCAAACACATCCAATCAAAATTTTGGGATAGCCATTTTGTTTAGCGTAGTTGATTTCCAGATAGAAAATATATTTTTGAGGAGGATACCCCCCCCCCCACAACCCACCGGGCCAAGGTTTTAAGTTATACCCGGGGGACCAAAAAGGTTTTTACGGAAGGCGGTGTCGTATTAACTTCAAAACACGCACATTCAATTTGAAATTGAACAGATAGTGCCCTTTTTAAGAGTCGAAAGTGATTTGTGTGTAACTAGCCCCCTCCCCCCCCCCACGCTCAGCATTTGCTATCCCAAAATTTTGATTGGATGGTTTTGGGTGACTAATGGGTTTGGGGGGGGGGAAGCGGAGGCCTAGTAACATTCAAAACACTTACTAATATTAAAAAGGGCACAAGCTATTTAATTTATAATTGAATGAGCCTGTTTTGTAGTTCCTAAAACACAACCAAACAAAATTTTAAGATAGCCATTTGTTCAGCGGAGTTGATTTCCAGATAGAAAATATATTTTTGAGGTGGACACTCCCCCAAAATCCAAAGGGGAAGGGTTATAAGTTATGCCCTGGGGGCATATAAGGTTTTTATAGAAGGCGTTGTTGTAGAAACTTCAAAACAGGCTCATTCAATAGGAAATTAAAGAGCTAGTGCCCTTTTTAATAGTCGAATGTGATTGGAGAGTAACTGGCCCCCCCCCCCCCCCCACGCCCATCATTTCCCCAAACATATCCAATCAGAATTTTGAGATAGCCATTTTGTTCAGCGTAGTTGATTCCAAGATAGAAAATATATTTTTGAGGAGGATACTCCCCCACAACCCTCAGGGCAAGGGTTTTAAGTTATGCCCTGGGGGCATATAAGGTTTTTTACAGAAGGCGTTGTCGTAGAAACTTCAAAACAGGCATATTCAATTGGAAATTGAAGAGATAGTGCCCTTTTTAATCGTCGAAAGTGATTGGAGTGTAACAAGCCCCCCCCCCCCACGCTCATCATTTCCCCAAACACCTCCATTCAAAATTTTCAGATAGCCATTTGTTCAGCGTAGTTGATTTCCAAATAGAAAATTTGTTTTTGAGGATGACACGCCCTCAAAAACTTCTGGGCAATGATTTTAAGTTATGCCCTGGGGGCAGATACGGTTTTTAAAGAACGCTTTCTCGTAGAGGGTAAAAAACATACTTTATAAACTAGGAATGAAAGTTTTATTGCACTTATACATATTAAACAGTGATTTGAGGGCAACTAACCCCCCTCCCCTCCCTACGGCGATCATTTCCCTAAACACTTCTAATAAAAATTTTGAGATAGCCATTTTGTTCAGCGTAGTTGATTTCCAGATTGAAAATATATTTTTAAGGAGGATACCCCCCCCCCCCACAACCCTCAGGGCAAGGGTTTTAAGTTATGCCCTGGGGGCACATAAGGTTTTTAAAGAAGGCGGTGTTGTAGAAACTTCAAAACAGGCTCATTCAATTGGAAATTAAATAGCTAGTGCCCTTTTTAATAGTCGAAAGTGATTGGAGTGTAACTAGCCCTTCCCCCCCCCCCCCAAACCCATCATATCCCCAAACACATCCAGTCAAAATTTTAAGATAGCCATTTTGTTCAGCGTAGTTGATTTCCAGATAGAAAATATGTTTTTGAGGTGGATACCCCCCCCCCCCACAACCCTCAGGAAAAGGGTTTTAAGTTATGCCCTGGGGGCAAATAAGGTTTTTACGGAAGGCATTGTCGTATTAACTTCAAAACAGGCTCATTCAATTGGAAATCAAATAGCTAGTGCCCTTTTTAATAGTCGAAAGTGATTGGAGTGTACCTCATCAGTTCCCCAAACACCTCCCTTCAAAATTTTCAGATAGCCATTTGTTCAGCGTATTTGATTTCCAGGTAGAAAATATATTTTTGAGGAGGACACTCCCCCACAACCCTCAGGGCAATGGTTTTAAGTTATGCCCTGGGGACAGATCATGTTTTTATAGAAGGTGTTCTCTTAGAAGCTTCAAAACAGACTCATTCGATTGGAAATTTAAGTGCTCGTGCCCTTTTTAATCGTCGGACATGATTGGAGTGCAAGTAGCACCCCTCCCCTCCCCACGGTCATCAGTTCCCGAAGCCCATCCACTACAACTTTTGAGAGAGCCATTTTGTTCAGGGGAGATTATTGCCAGAGAGAATATATATTTTTGAGGAGGACATTCCCCAACAACCCTCAGGGCAAAACTTTTAAGTTATGCCTTGGGGGCATATAAGGTTTTTATAGAAGGCGTTGTCGTAGAACCTTCAAAAAAAGGTTCATTCGATTGGAAATTCAAAGGGATAGTGCCCTTTTTAAGTCAAAAGTGATTGGAGGGCAACTAGCCCCCCCCCCTACGCCCATCATTTCCCCAAACACATCCAATCAAACTTTTGAGATAGCCATTTAGTTCAGAGTAGCTGATTTCCAGATAGAAAATGTTTTGGAGGAAGACACTCCTCCACAACTCTCGGCAAGAGTTTTAAGTTATGCCCTGGGGGCATATAAGGTTTTTATAGAAGGCGTTGTCGTAGAAACTTCAAAACAGGCACATTCAACTGGAAATTCAATGCTACTGGCCTTTGTACTAGTCGAACGTGTTGTGTGGGCAACTAGCCCCCCCCCCCTCCACGCCCATTATTCCCCCACACACCTCCCTTCAAAATTTTGAGATAGCAATTTTGTTCAGCGTAGTTGATTTCCAGATGGAAAATGTTTTTGAGGAGGACAATCCCCCACAACCCTCAGGTCAAGGGTTTTAAGTTATGCCCTGGGGGCACAAAAGGTTTTTATAGAAGGCGGTGTCGTAGAAACTTCAAAAAAGGCTCATTCGATCGGAAATTTCAAGGGCTAGTGCCCTTTGTAATAGGCAAAAGTGATTTGAGGGCAACTAAACCCCCTCTCACGCCTATACATCCTATCATGGATGGTCTATACATCCAATACATCAATCTATACATCAATGGTCTATACATCCAATCAAAATTTTAAGACAGCCATTTTATTTAACGTAGTTTTAAGTTCTGGAAATTAGGTCTTTGAGGATTACAACTCCCCCAAAGCCCTCAGGGCAAGGGTTGTAATTTAAGGATTCTCCGAATCTTTCATATTATTTCTTATGGAAGGATAATCGTATAAACTTTAGAGAGGGCTGATTTGATTGGAAATTGAAAGTTCTTGTTCACTTTTTAAGAGTCAAAAGAGATTGAAGGGCAACTAGCCCCTCTCCCTCCTACACGCCCTCAATGCATCAGATAAAAATTTTGAGATGGACATTTTATTAAAGTAGTTCAAAGTTCTGATAACAAAACTCCGGTGTCAACAGAGCCCACAAGGGCCCTGGGGTAGGCGTTGTAAGTTATGACCTGGGGCATAACTTATTAAGGGGGGTTTATAACTTATGGGAAGGGGTTTTGTATGGGAAGAACACATAGGAAATCTATTATAATTATCCAATTATAAGGTTAAAATGCATACACTGTGATAGATAAAAAATTACTTTGGCACACAAATTCCTATTAAGGTCAATTCCAATCAGCAAGTGAAATGGTCTAAACTCACTTATTGGAGCTATTTTTTCAATACATTCATTGTTGTCAATCGCTGTCCACAAGTTATGCAAACTGTCTATTGTTCACATATAAGGTTTTTATCAAAGAGGTAATCGTATAGAATTTGATAAAAGCCTCATTCGATTTAAATTGAGTTCTAGATCCGTTTTTAAAGTCAAAAATACACGGCCAGTAAGTATCCCCCCCCCACGCCAAAAAAAACTTTAAACTTTTTGCAATAAAAAAAGAACAAAAATTAATTTAAAAAAAACTCCTAAAACTGATTTTTTCAAATAAAAATAATGGCAATTTTAAACTTAAGCTCAGTTGATACTACTAACTTTTAAAATTCAAACTCAAAACGACCAGAAATTACTATTAGAGAATAAAAGAAACCCAAAACGAACAGAAATTACATAAACAATCATAGCAAAAAACATACAACAATTAATAATATAAATGAATAAATAGATTTTAAAGCTAGTAATACTTCGATTGAATATGAAAATCTAGCTTAAAACGACAAAAAATATTTTGCTATTAAAGTATAAATGAAATTTAAAACGAACAGAAATTAAATAAACAATAAATGCGAACAAAACATAAAATATATATTAATCTAAATGAATAAATAAATCTTAAAACGAGTGAAACTTAAATTGAATATGCAAATCAAGTTTGAATCGAATAAAAATGACTACAAACAAGAGTTTGGGTATCGTCTCTTTGCAGAAGTCAAAAACCTACTGCGTCATTGGCGCTTTACTGAAAATGAATTATATTACAAATGTTTTCTTTTGTATTTAATATTGAAAATAAAGGTTAAAATTACTGTAAAATATTGAACTGATGAACTTTTAGCAATTAGTATCATTATGCATCAAATATTCGGTTTAATTTATTAGTTCTTTTCAAGATTGATCAATACAAATATAGTTTCACTACAAGCAAAATTTGGATATTGCCCCCTTCTTTAACTGTAAAAACTTAAAGCCTTTTGCGTCATTGGTGCTTAACTGAAAACGAATTACTCGTATATTACAAATTTATTATTTTCCAGTTCTTACAGCATTGAAAATGAAAATAAAAATTACAGCGAAAAAATATTGAACTGATTGATCTTTCAACAATAATATCATTATATATCTAATATTCAATTTGATTTTGTTTATACTTTCCAAGACTGTTCAAGACTCATGTAGTTTTGCAGTTTTTTTAACTCTGCCATTTTTTGTAACTAATCGTGTTAGTTTGTTATGAAAAAATTCTATGGCTTCCAGGCATTTCTATTTGAGCGGAAAACTGATCCTCATACTTTGTGGAACATGCATTTTCTTGCATGAAACATCAAAATATAAAATGTCAAGTTTCGGAGTGTTCCACTACTCATAAGGAAGTGCCATTGGTATTTTTGAATCCGCATGGTCAATTTAGGGTGTGGAGGGTAGGCTAATTCTCTTAGCAGCCCCATTCCGTCCTGGTATGGTTCAAATTTTCAACATCTGGCGTCCGGACGATCATATAATCTGTCAAGCATACAACTACCCCAAATCAGTATCAATAAATAAATGAAACCCAAAACGAACAAAAATTAAAATAAATATTAGAGTCAAACTCGAAACGAGCATAAATTAATGTGAGTAGGATTCAAAACCCCTATTCTTTCTAAAAGCCAGAATATAATTTTTACTTCACTTAAAAAAAATTCAAATGAGTTTACTGAAAAAAAATGTGAAATGCCAATTTAATATACATATGCTGATATTTATTCCGTAAAATCTTAATTAATTTTTGATTTCTTAAAGTTACAAAAGTGAGAATATTTCAAAGAATTGTTTTCAGTAAAGCGCCAATGACGCAGTAGGTTTTAGGCTTCCGCAGTAGGTTTTAGGCTTCCGCAGTGACACGATACCCAAACGCTTGTTGGTAGTTATTTTTATTCGATTCAAACTTGATTTGCATATTCAAGTTTCACTCGTTTCAAGATTTATTTATTCATTTACATTAATATATATTGTATGTTTTGTTCGCATCGATTGTTTATTTAATTTCTGTTCGTTTTAAATTTCATTTATACTTTAATAGCAAAATATTTGTTGTCGTTTTAAGCTAGATTTTAATATTAAATATATTAATTAATAGCTTTAAGATATATTTATTAATTTATATTATTAATTGTATGTTTTTTGCTATGATTGTTTATTTAATTTCTGTTCGTGTTGGGTTTCATTTATTCTTCAATAGTAATTTCTGGTCGTGTTTAGTTTTCAATTTAAAAGGTATTTTTATATACTGAGGTTAAGTTTAAAATTGCCATTAATTTTATTTTCAAAAATTATTTTTAGGAATTTTTTTTTTAATTAATTGTTATAAAAAAAAAGGCGTCAGAGATTTTTTTGTATTGTCAATTTTGAACGAAAACAGTTGGTACCATCATGGCAGTCTTGTAGTCTTATTGAGAAACAATAATTTGTTGTGAATGAGAAAATTAACGAGAAAATTAACCTTCTTTAAACTTCAAGCAGATAGAATGAAATTCTAGGCGTATCTCATCCCCATTCTGTGGATGGCCATGGGACTGATACTATAGAGATGAAGGCGTTTGAAAATAAGTGCTACCAATTCCCGTATAAGCATTCATGGTCACTCTTTTTAAAAGGTATCTGGACCGTAACGTGCCGATGATTGCTTGTGGTTCTGCTTGCTAGTGGTTAGATAAGATTTTAAGTAAAAGAAAATAAAGGCTGAAATAAAAGAGTTTACTCACGAATATTATAAATTATTGCTGACTTAAACGACAATCGTCCTTTAATCAACTAAAAAATTACACAGGATAAAGTAGTATTAGAAGATCTTAAAAAAGGTTATAATAATTAAAATAACACATTTCAAGTTTCAAATTTTAACACAATTTCAAGTTTCAAATTTTAGGTAAGAGAATGTGGTGCATCAAACTTAAAAAAAACCTACATTCAAATATTTTTAAGGTTTTAGTGTAAACTCTGCAGACAAAACATTTTTAAAGATGTAGCAGTTTTTGAATTTACCCCGAACTAAGCGAATATGGTGTGACGAGAATATAAACTCCGTAAGGAGCGTAAACCAAATCAGGGCTATTGGAGGCAAAGAAATCTCCCGATAACCTTTTTAAAAAAAAGTATAAACTGTGGTTGAACCCGGAAGAGCAATCCCGACAAATCCAGGTACTTATATAATTGCTATAAGTTAGGACTTGTTACAACTCAACGTTATTTTCATTTTTAATATTATAGATGTGTTTATAAACATGAGGCTAAACTACAATTTTGTAGGTCTATATATGTATTCGAAAGAGTAAACAAAGACAGCCTTGTGATAAACAAGTTCCAAGAGGGAGACCAAGGCACCTATACATTTAAAGTAGTGGTGGAAGTAACTACAACCCAAAAGTGTACAAAGCAAAACTGTGAATGTTACTACGACACAGATGTATCAAGATTTATACTAGAAAAAAATGTGAAAATTTCGAACAATTATGAAACATGTATTTCTGAGTAGTTTTTTTTTTTTTTTATTTTTATTTTTTTTTTTTTATTTTGTGCTACTTTAAAAACAAACAGTGAAAGAGTGAAAGAATTTTAATAAAAATCCCACCGTCAGATTCAGCGTATCAGAAAACCCTATTACATAGGTTTCAAGCTCATATCTGCAAAAATCTGCAACTTTGTATTTTTTGCCAGAAGGAAAATATATGAATATAGAAAGTTCGTTACGTAAGTTAATCTGTAAACTACGTCAGAAGCAAATTTAGACAGCCATTTAGCAAAAGAAAGTAAAATCCTTATGCAAATTTTGTTTACTTACTCAATGACGGTGAGCCAAAATAAAAGCTGCATTAACTAAAAAAACAATAAGAAATTAAATAAAAAAAAGTTTTTTAAACTGAAAGTAAAGAGCGACATTAAAACTTAAAACGAACATAAAGTAAATTACGCTTATTGTTTTAAAAAATAAAGTTGTGAGAAAGAGTCAAACTTTAGCGTAAAGAGTGAGGCGTGGGGGAGGGGACAGCCCCTTTCATATACGGAATAATTTCTGTTCGTTTTTAAGTTTTAATGTCACTCCCCTACTTTAGGTTTAAAAAACTTGTTTTTTATTTAATACGCAATTAAAACCACGCTTTACATCTAGAGCAGCGTGTTGAACCATCCCGTAAAACGGGTTTGTTCAAAGCGTCTTGTAGTCAGGGAGCCACACGAGAAAATGTTGCTATTTAAGGTTTTGGGTGATCAGCAAGAAGCGGAAGGTTTGAGAAAGCCGTCTGATGTAATCGACCATGCTGAATACGATAATCAACGTCATATAGTCGACAAGTGGGTGCAACATCCCCATTTCTTCAAATTCCCTAAAAATCGATCTCCACCGACAAAAATTCCCCTAAAAATGAATAAAAAATTCAAAACAGCTCCAAAATTGCTTAGCTATTAGCTCAAATCAAAGGAAATTGAATAATGCTCAATATTTTTTTTTCAAAATTGTTTTATATATATAGAAAGTTTGACTTTCTTACAACTCTTTTTTTTAAACAATAAAAACTTAAACGTAAGAGCGAGGAGTTGAGGGCACAGCCCCTTTCATATACGGAATAATTTCTGTTTGTTTTAAAAACTTTTTTTTATTTAAAGGCTGCGAAAGCGGGGGGTTTGGGGGGTGGCACCCCCCCAACTGTGCTCCTAAACATTCTTGAGTTAAGGCTTTTAATTCCTGAATACTCAAATCACGTCGTACAGGGTGCCTCCTAGTTCCGGTACGTTTTAAGGTTCGAACTTGTGACTCAGCCTCTTTAACAGCCCCCCACCTGTGCCTCCTAATCCCTGTACGTTTTAAGGGTCGACCTTGTAACTCAGCCTCTTTAACTCTTTAGAAAAAGTAATTTTTTTCAAGTAATTTAAAAAAGAAACTGAGATTCTTTTTTAAACTTTAAATTCAGTAAATAAAAAACTCCTCTGACGGGGAATCGAACCCGGGTCTTCCACCTGACAGTCAGGAGTATCGACCACTGTGCTAAAGAGACACAATTGAGTTTGTATTTTTAGTATGGGGAATCTATTTTTGACGCAAGCAAATCTCCACAAAACTTGATATTTGGTTTTTGGAAAACAGGGAAGGAGTGATCAGATTGAGCTGAAATTTCGAGGATAAGCTCCCACGCCCCAGGAAAGCTTATCCTCTAAATTTCAGCCTGATCAGACAACGTTAAAGGGGGGCTATGGTGAGAAAATTTAACATGGGCTCTTATAGGAAAACAAGGTTTTTCGTAAATGTAAATTCGGGGGATAATTTTTTCGGTCTGAAAATATCAAAAGGCCCGAAAAGGTCGAATTCTGCTTCGAATGAGTCCTCATTCACCCGGATCAGTTACCAACTGTGGCCTGTAGGCGTGGCTAACAAAAAAAATGAACTTTAAGTGGCTGTATCTGGTTTTTGGAAAACAGGGAAGGAGTGATCTGATTGAGCTGAAATTTCGAGGATAAGCTCCCGGGCCCTAGGAAAGCTTAACCTTTAAATTTCAGCCCAATCAGACAACGTTAAAGGGGGGCTGTGGCGGGAGGGTCGAAACTTCCGGCCCAGTTTACCCCATGAAGATAAAATCAGAGGAGGATGAAATTTTGCACGTTTCTTAGTTTGAGCTTGGGCTACAAAATGCGATCACCACCGTCTCTCTACGACCTCTAGGACCTGATATCGCTTAACATTGTGTTGGGTCACCTCTTTATAGAGGCACAAGTGTGCCTCTGATCTTGATCCATCTTGGAAATTTACCTACATAATGTACATTTTTTATTAATGGATTCTGTAGGAAATTTATTTTTCTACAAAATGAGTGATGTGGAAATTCTCTAACCCTTTTCATCTTTGAACTATTAGCGAAGAAGCGGAGTGACCCAATTTTTAGCTCGGATAGGCACGGGCATTTATCCAACATGAATGCGCCTGTCCCGGTAGATCTCCGTGACTTAGCTCAATAGAGAAACTCCATCAAAGCGATAGAATCTGGCTAGAATCAATGGAGGAGCATGCTGCTGCTACTTGAGTGAAGCCTGATGCAAGAGATATAATTATTGGTGGTAAGTTTTACATGTGAAAATCATGAAACATTCATCACTCACAATGCAAAAGATGGTGGATGTGTCCATCTCTCTGTATTCTTACAATCATTTCTATGTATAGTTCTTCTCTTTTTGGGGTTTCTATCCTCTAAAAGTTTTCAATCTACTATTATGCATTCTCTTTACTATAAAATCTTACTCTTTTTCTACTTTTTATGGAATTTAGAGGATTATTAGCAGCATTTTCAATTGCTAGTGATTTCGCCAAACTTGCTACCAGCTTGCAAACAGTTTATTTTTGGGTCAATTTGGAATATAGGTCCATAATGAGATAGCTAAGAAATAAACGGTAAAGGTGCAGATTAGTTCCCCCAATAGTGTAGGGTGCAGAGGCCCTACCAATAGAATTTAGGTATAAAGTAAGAACTGAGTTGTTTATACTCTGCTTCTATTGTATTCTATTGTATGCTTCTATTATATTCTTTGGGACAGTATCTGTGCAACTTTAAAGCCCAAATTAACTGAATAATATACAGTTAGAGATAAGTTGTTTTTATCTGGGGGAACTAATCTGCACCCTTACTGGGGGAACTATTCTGCACCTTTAGCAAAATAATCATATCATTAGTTTCAAAACTAAATATTCAATCCAAATATAACAATTAATTCCTCTAGGAATTTATCCCTTGGATTCTATAAATCAAGCTTTTGGGGGAGAGGAAGGGGTTCGGGGGCAGGCCTCTCCCAAGAGAGCTGAAAACTAAACCAAAACTAGGTTTTTCATTTTCCAGAATCTTCTAAATCTATTTAATTAACTTACAAAGGAAATGATTGTAATATTCAGATCGAGGATTGAATTCAGAATCAAATGGTATGTCTATTTCTTAGCTATCTCATTTTGGTCATATATTCCAAATTTACAAATTTTTCTTTTTTAGTTTTCTTACTTCATGAGTTACCAGTTGCCAGTTGTAAGTTGCTTATTTCCCGTTTTTAGGAATGGTGATCACAGGTCACGAGGAATTTGCTTTCTCATGAGCTTCTCTCATATGCACCTTCTATATTTGAGAGAAGTGCAATTTCTGGGATGGTTGTACTTCGGTCAGGAACAAAGTCAGCTCTTCTGGAGTATTTGAAAGCAAAAAGAAGTTTGAATGAGTGGTCCGTTAACGTCGAGATTAGCAGCGAGTCGACTCAGTCAAGGGTGGTAGCCTTGATGCCGTACCTGAGAAGCCACCCGCCAACTGAATCGGAAACCATTGAGAGCTATGGAAAACAAAGATTTTCCACTCTTTTGTCTTTTAACGGTGACTTTAAAGAACTGCGTACCCTTGCAGATAGATATGATACAATATTTGGATATTGTGACAAAGAAGGCAATATGATCTGCTTGAAGGATTGTGGTGGTTGCCACGAGCAGCAAGGATCCATACAAATTTGTAGTATCTCCAGGTAAACACTCAAAGCTAGATGATTGGAACTCGATACTATCAAATTCCAAGGCAAAGGCAAAACTTACTGAACTTTCATTTGACGAATTCGAAAACTCAGTCTATGTGCTTCAAGCAGGTTTAACTGTCTACCTCTCTGGAGGCTTTCAAGATCGGATGAGAGCAGTGATGCTCAGCAGAAGTGGAAGTTTTGATACAGACTTTGAACAGCGTTTGAGTTGTACCTATGAAGAGGCAGATACTAGAGTTGTGTTGCACACGTTGGACTGTTTGAAGAGGGGTATCGTTATTGCATATGTCGATGCAAATGACACAGATATTGTTGTCCTTTTGCTGTATCATTATAAGCTATTCCTTGGATACCACTCAAATTGTGAAAAAGCGGGAAGTTTTTGTGCGATTCCGTGAATATTCAGTGCCTATACACCAACTTTGCAGAAATTTGCCAAACAATCTAGTTTTATCAATCTGCCTTTTTCATATGCTTTCGGGCTGTGATACAGTTAGTTTTGTGTTCACTAAAGGAAAAAGAGTGGCGGCTAAGGCTGTCGAGAAAGGGGGACTGCAGGAACAGATTGCTTTGCTTGTGAAAGAGATAAGAGAGGTCAAAGATCGATCCTTCTGTGCAAGAAAGTTTTCTTTGTGTTTGCAAAAAAGTCATCGTCGCCACATACGGTAAAGATCCACACCTCTTTACCTCTCTTGATGACTTGCGAGGACATTTATACCCTCGAAACAGGGAGCTTAAATTTTTGCAACCATCTGATGCTGCCCTTGAGTGCCATGCTCAGCGCGTTTACCTTCAGTTGGACATTTTTTTTTACAAGCGAACCGACCAAAGCCGCAGTTTCTAGATCCCCTACAGTTTGGCTGGACATTTCAGGATGGTGAGGTTAGGCCAGTTGTGTTTACCCTTAAGGCATTCCCTGATGGTGTAGCACCTGAGTACTGCTCGTGCAAGGGCTGTACAAAAAATTGTCCATGTGCGGGAAATAGACCTTGTTATTTACTTTGTGGGTGTGGTGGGAAATGTTTGAATGCTTCTTCTATGCTCTATAATTAATTCTTCTTATAGTTCTATAATTTTTAAAGTTTCTTCTATCTACAATTCAGACTCAGATGGAAAAATTTGATATGCTGAGCTAGTACCTTTTAAGATTTTCTTGTTAATAAGTACATTACACGAAATAGTTAGCTGTTGCTATTAGAAGAGCATACCAGTGTTTTTTGCTCATATTATTAGTATTTTCACTTAGTGATGAAAAGATTTATCTACAAGATCAAAGATTAGTTAGTATCTTGCCTTAGACCTTGCGACTTACGTTGTGGCTGTGAGGGGTGGGGATGTATGAATGCTTCTTCTGGCTATAATTCAGAGATAGATAAGTTTGGTATGCTGAGCTATTATCTTTTAAATTTTGTTTGTTAATAAGTGCATTACACGAAATAGTTAGCAGTTGTTAACAGAGGAGCATGCCAATCTTTTTTGTTCATGTTATTAGTATTTTCACTTAGGCATGAAAAGATATTTATCTTCAAGGTCATGTGCGTAAATGCCTGAGTACTAATGAGTATGTACTAATGAGTATACTGTGCAGTTTCAAAGTATAACTATCCGTTACTCGCCAAATGCTTGAATATTAGAGCTTTTTTTTGACGAACGAAAACAATGAAATTGCAAGTTTCAAGGCTATACAGATGGGCGATGAGCCCAACTGTATAGCGATGGCACTCATAATCAGCGGCATTAATTACCATAGGCTGCGTGATAATTGTTGAAAATTTTTGCAAAGCATATTTTTTAACAGCAAAAAAAACATGATTTTTTTCGAATTTCGAAGACTAGAACCCCCCCCCCCCCTCGGCAGAGTATATAACGCCCATATTCATAATCAGCGCTGTCGATTTCCCCATATTCCGTTGTCAAACCTTCTGCTGCTCACTGATCACCCCCTGTCACATTTTTGGTGAGTGGCTCCCTGACTATTGAGTTTGAGATACAAAACGAGTGGGTATACTAAAGAAGTGTATATATATATATATATATATATATATATATATATATATATATATATATATATATATATATATATATATTATTATCTACGAATAATTAAAAAACGATTCTTTGAAAAAATCTTAGAACGAATAAAGTGACACAATCTGTGAGACTATTTTATCAAATAGTAAAATATTGCTTTAATACTCACTTGCTCGTCGTTAAAATCGAAAAGTTGTTTTCCACATTTTAAAGTGGCAGTAAAATGCCCCTTATTTACGTCATAGCTCGATTGATTCCTTTTAGCTTGTATTCTTGCGACTAACTGCAGAATCATCAAAATTAACCAAAGAATCCTTTTTGACAAACACGGAGCTAAAAACAAAAGAAAAAACAACACAAATTAGTTGTTACGTATGTCTTGTTTTATTCATGTTCTAATTTTAACCTATAATTAAAATTCATGTTTAGAACGCAAGATTCAGGAAATAACCAAGCTTGAAAATTTTTTTTTATTTTGTTCTAGGGCAAGGACAACCACTGATAAGTTTTAATAGAAGGTTGATCATAAAAGTTTTGTTGGAGTTTTTTTTTCAGAAGCTATTACACATAATCATTAGCATATCAAGATTTCCGAAGCAGGAGTTAGGAAATTGTTACCTTGGGCGTGTACCCAGGCTTAAAAAGAGGGATAAGTTACCCATACCTGAAAAAGGTTGTCACATATAAACCGAACCATATTAGAAAGTAAATCCAAGGGTCATTTTTGTTGCCTTTGGTCATTTTAGCCTTCTTCAGCAGAGGGGATGGGAGCTCCTAACTTCTTGGAAATAGAACATATATCTAAATACACTATCTGCTATCAGTCAAACATAGTGAAGAGAGGTTATGGCCTTACAACGTCCTTTTTCCAGCTTCATGGCTTTAAAGCGCTTAAACAGATGTTCCTATCATTTGGCCCTTGCAATTTTAACTATGGTCTACAATGGTATTCATTAACAAGCTAAACTTAGTTTTTCATTTCTTTGTAGCAGTTTTAGCATTCTAGCATATTAAACAAAACTTTTCAAAGTTTTGTGTATCCTCATACTTCGTATAAACCCGGTACATGAAGGATGTTAATAAAGCTTATATATGTACATATTTGGGCTGCATAATTTTTATTCAAATTATCTTTTTTTGTATCTATGTTAGGGCCCTGCCCGAGAAATAGTCATACACACATCCCTCTCATTTTCGCTAACAATTCTCTTCAATAAGCAGGCCTAAAAAGTCCAATCACAAACCTGATCTGACTATATCTACATATACTGGGGGGAGGGGGTGGGCATAATCGAACTTAAAGATTAGCTGAACAAATGTGGTTTGCTTATTGATTAGTTCTTATTGATTATATCTAACATAAAGATAATAAACCAACAGGACAAAAATTTTACCAGGTCAAGAGATTTGAGTGGATAAAAATGTGGATAGATTGAAATACGACTTCAATTGTAAGCATAAATTAAGCAAGATGTTTCTGCACTCTAGCTAATTTATAAAGTTGATAACTGAATGACGGTGGTATTTTCATTTGCAGTCTGTTGTTATTATACGGTTTCCAATGACTTTTCTACAGTTTATTATTGCCTTGATTTGCTTTCTGGAAAAATTGCTTTTGGGACAAGAATGGGACCCTTAGATTCACATTCAAAACTATTTCCATTATGTAGTGGCTACTACCATGATAATACCGTATCCCAGATCCCCTCCCAAACGTGGTCCGATACAGCCTTAGCTTCTACACAAAACTATTACTTCCTTTATTGTCTGACAAAAAAAAATAAATATATACGAATCCATGATCTGTTTTCTGAGAAAAATAGCAAAATTCCACATTTTTGTACATGGGAGCTTGAAACTTCTACAATAGGGTTTTCAGATACGCTGAATCTGCTGGTGGGATTTTCATCAAGATTACTTAAATTTTAGGAGGTTTTCATTGTCTGTTATATAATTTATAATTACTTTGATCCATAGCCACCGGCAGGGAAGGCCAGGGCTCCCTGGAAATTTAGGACTTCATAGTAATTATAAGGAAGGCAAAGAAAAGAGAGCAGAATAGGGAAAACCCATGGAAAAAATCTGTTTTGCCCCATACGCAGCGTTTTCTAGGCCCTCGTTCGAAAAGGTACTGTAGGTCCTGTCCTTACTAGGTGGGATCAAAACTATTTTTGTATGGAGGTGGGCGGTTTTTTGTTGACAAATTACACACACACGAAAATAAACCCACGACGACCACTCAACTGGGGGGGGGGAGATTGACGAGCTAGTATTTCTTCCTGCATCGTTATCCCGTCAAAAACTATGCCATATCCCAAGGGAACTGGAAATCAAGTTCGAGCAGAGATAAATGCCTCGCAGATTTATTATTATTTTTAATAAATAAATACGGCACAAAAAGATATATGAAGAGATAAAAATAAGTTTTTTAAATCAAATATTATGTTATCTTTATAGTTAGTTTCAATTTTTTATAAAATTCATTGCTTTAATTTTTTTAGCCTTTATATTCAAAATTTTTCTGCAAAAATGAAGCATTTTTGTGTTTTTATTTTTGTATGTTATAAATATTTGATAAATGAAACTCCGTTTCACCTTTTTTATTGTATTTGTTCATCGTTACATATTACAAAGAACCGTAAATTTGACTTGTACTATTTTTGAAGGCGCCAGAGACAGATATAGTAAAAGAAACGTTTGGTCTGGTCGAGGCTGTGTTTACTAATGTGAGCAGGGTGATGGCCACCCAACAGGAATCTGCTGACTTATGCTGACACCCTTTAGTGTCTTATTAAAAGTTGAACAATTTATGTTTTTTTTTCTTATTGTTTAGTAGTAAGCTCTATTCTTGTTTATTTTTAGTTAGAACAGAGAAATTAGATTAGTTATCTGTTTATGATTAATTGTATTTCTTAATATTATAGGTTTATGCGTAATCCGCTCAATATTACTGATAAAAAGCATTTAGATATTCTTCCATATGCCTCGTATAGCTGTATGTTATGGGCCAGCAATTTTTATGTGAATTTTTGACGTGTTCAGACTCATCAAAATAAATCAATGTGTCTTATTAGTGGGTATGTCGAAGGTAAGCATAACATTTCAGCTTGCTTCGATAAGCTGCAAGTGTTGAATGTAGGACAGCTACGGCCCTACCAAATAGGAATTCTTGCCTATCAACGCTAGAATAATATTAGTCACTAGGTTTTTTTTGGTATTATTTTAGTGACAATAGTTACACCTTTATGAAACTCGTCCTGCTAGTGACTTCATTGTTCCGAAACGAAGTGGCACCAGGGCCAGCTTCCATACAAGATTTTCTTGACCCAATGTGTGGAACTCTGTTCCTGAGAGTATTCAGGTGGCTGAGCACCTGAGTTTATTTAAAAATTAATTTAAAAAAAACTATTTGTTAGGACAAAGTTCATAGCAGTTTTTTTCTGTTTTTTTTTTATTATTTGTCGTTCCGTAGATGAGTGGTCTATACCACCCAGTCGCAAGAGTTTTTTTTAATTTTTATTGGGGCAGGTATTGGGATATTAGTTAAATGTTTCAAAATTAAAACCAATTTTTTCTAATCCCTAAAGTGGAAGCCCTGACTGCCTGTATAATATTTCAAAAAACAATATTTTATACTCAAACAGTATTTTAATAGCATATTCTTAACACAGACGATGTCAACTCTATTGTGATTACTGTGGATCAAATTTAAGAATTTATTCTATATGTGCGACACATATGCGAATAGCCTATGGTTTCCTTCTTTATTGAATAAAATAAATAAATAAATATTTTGTATTCCTCATGACAAGAGAAACTTTTCAAAACACCGAACCAAAAAGAAGAAGAACACTAAGAGAGTTTTTGGGTGACAGAGGATGTTGGAATAGTGCCTAGGATCAAAATTGCCCTCGGCCTTTTCGTACAAGTGTCCACTCTATGCAATGCACATAAAACATCTTCTTAGGATGAATAGGATAAAAAAAAAATCTGACAAGATAAATATTGAAAGAAAAAGAAATAAGAAGAGAAACTAAATTCTTTCTAAGTCTCGAACATATAAAGTACATATTTTAGCAAAAACAGTATTGTTTCGTTTCTAAATACTATTCATACTTTCATATATATCGGAGGTTTACGTATTCCATATTAAAGAACCCTTATTGACAGTCAAAGATAATGTAAGGGCAACCAGATGAATGGAAGACCAATTTCAAAGGCTCTCAATGGTTCCGCACTGAACATGATATCAATAAATTTTGGTACACAGCTATAATTCTATAAAAAAAACATCACAAGCTCAGATTCAGCAAAGAATTAGTTTTTAAAATATTGTAGTTACCATTCCTGAATAAACCTCAAATGAGGTTTTTTCTCACTTTTTTGTCCTTCGAAACAAGTTTTTAAACGTTCCATTACTACATTTGAGGTTCTTTCCTTTATTTATCTATCCATTTTTGTATTTTATTGTCCTGCAAGAGGTTGTCTAGCTTCATTGGTATCAGAGACAACGCTGTAGCGTTGCCTATAGTAAAGGCCATACGGCTCCTATGTTTTATTATTATTATTTTTTTTTCCGAGAGGCACTACATATGGAAGAGGTTGTCGTAGAAACTTCAAAGGGGGATCATTCGATTGGAAATCGAGAGTTCTAGTGCCCTGTTTAATAGTCGAAAATGATTGGAGGGCAACTAGCCCCTCCCTCCACGCCCATCATTCCCCAAAACACATCTGATCAAAATTTTGAGATAGCCATTTTGTTCAGCGTAGTTGATTTCCAGATAGAAAATATAATTTTGAGGAGGATACCCCCCCCCCCCACAACCCTCAGGGCAAGGGTTTTAAGTTATGGCCTGGGGGCATATAAGGTTTTTGTAGAAGAGGTTGTTGTAGAAACTTCAAAACAGGCTCATTCAATTGGAAATTAAAGAGCTAGTGCCCTTTTTAATAGTCGAAAGTGATTGGAGTGTCACTAGGCCCCCGCTCCCCCCCCAACCCAGCATTTCCATGAAAACATCCAATCGAAATTTTGTGATAGCCATTTTGTTCAGCGTAGTTGATTCCCACATAGAAAATATATTTTTGAGGAGGATACTCCCCCACAACCCTCAGGCAAAGGGTTTTAAGTTAAATCCTGGGGACATATAAGGTTTTTATAGAAGGCGTTGTTGTAGAAACTTCAAAACAGGCTCATTCAATTGGAAATTAAAGAGCTAGTGCCCTTTTTAATAGTCGAAAGTGATTGGAGTGTAACTAGCCCCCCTCCCCCCCCCACACCCATCATTTCCCCAAACACATCCAATCAAAATTTTGGGATAGCCATTTTGTTTAGCGTAGTTGATTTCCAGATAGAAAATATATTTTTGAGGAGGATACCCCCCCCCCCACCACCCACCGGGCCAAGGTTTTAAGTTATACCCTGGGGACAAATAAGATTTTTACGGAAGGCGGTGTCGTAGTAACTTCAAAACACGCACATTCAATTGGAAATTGAACAGATAGTGCCCTTTTTAATAGTCGAAAGTGATTGGAGTGTAACTAGCCCCCTCCCCCCCCCACGCGCAGCATTTGCTATCCCAAAATTTTGATGGGTGGGGTTTGGGGAAATAATGGGTTTGGGGGGGGGGGGAAGAGGCGGGCAAGTTACATTCAAAAAACTTTCGAATATTAAAAAGGGCACAAGCTATTTAATTTCTAATTGAATGAGCCTGTTTTGAAGTTCCTAAAACACATCCAATCAAAATTTTCAGATAGCCATTTGTTCAGCGTAGTTGATTTCCAGATAGAAAATATATTTTTGAGGTGGACACTCCCCCAAAATCCAAAGGGGAAGGGTTATAAGTTATGCCCTGGGGGCATATAAGGTTTTTATAGAAGGCGTTGTTGTAGAAACTTCAAATTAGGCTCATTCAATAGGAAATTAAAGAGATAGTGCCCTTTTTAATAATCGAAAGTGATTGGAGTGAAACTAGCCACCTCCCCCCCCCAACCCATCATTTCCCCGAACCCATCCAATCAAAATTTTGAGAGAGCCATTTTGTTCAGCGTAGTTGATTTCCAGATAGAAAATATATTTTTGAGGAGGACACCCCCCCTACAACCCTCAGGGCAAGGGTTTTAAGTTATGCCCTGGGGGCATATAAGGTTTTTATAGAAGGCGCTGTTGTAGAAACTTCAAAACAGGCTCATTCAATTTGAAATTAAAGAGCTAGTGCCCTTTTTAATAGTCGAATGTGATTGGAGTGTAACTAGCCCCCCCCCCCACGCTCATCATTTCCCTGAACACATCCAATCAAAATTTTGAGATAGCCATTTTGTTCAGCGTAGTTGATTTCCAGATAGAAAATATATTTTTGAGGAGGATACCCCCCCCCCACAACCCTCAGGGCAAGGGTTTTAAGTTATGCCCTGGGGGCATATAAGGTTTTTTATAGAAGGCGTTGTCGTAGAAACTTCAAAACAGGCATATTCAATTGGAAATTGAAGAGCTAGTGCCCTTTTTAATAGTCGAAAGTGATTGGAGTGTAACAAGCCCCCCCCCCCCACGCCCATCATTTCCCCAAACACATCCAATCAAAATATTGAGATAGCCAATTTGTTCAGCGTAGTTGATTTCCAGATAGAAAACGAGTTTGTGAGGAGGACTATCCCCCAACACCCTCAAGGCAAGGGTTTCACTGGGGGCATATAAGGTTTTTATAGAAGGCGTTGTCGTAGAAACTTCAAAAAGGGCTCATTCGATAGGAAATTAAAGGGCTATTGCCCTTTTAATAGTCCAAAATGATTGGAGGGCAACTAGCCCCCCCCCACGCCCATCATTCCCCCAAACACATCCAATCAAACTTTTGATATAGCCATTTTGTTCAGCGTAGTTGATTCCCAGATAGAAAATATATTTTTGAGGAGGATACTCCCCCACAACCCTCAGGCAAAGGGTTTTAAGTTAAGCCCTGGGGTCGTATAAGGTTTTTATAGAAGGCATTCTCGTAGAAACTTCAAAACATGCTCATTCGACTGGAAATTAAAGGGCCTGTGCCCTTTTTAATAGTCGAAAGTGATTGGAGTGTAACTAGCCCCTCCCCCCCCCCCCACGCCCATCATTTCCCCAAGCACATCCAATCAAAATTTTGAGATAGCCATTTTGTTCAGCGTAGTTGATTTCAAAATAGAAAATATATTTTTGAGGAGGATTCCCCCCCCCCCCACAACACTCAGGGCAAGGGTTTTAAGTTATGCCTTGGGGGCACATAAGGTTTTTAAAGAAGGCGGTGTTGTAGAAACTTCAAAACAGGCTCATTCAATTGGAAATTAAATAGCTAGTGCCCTTTTTAATAGTCGAAAGTGATTGGAGTGTAACTAGCCCTTCCCCCCCCCCCCCAAACCCATCATATCCCCAAACACATCCAGTCAAAATTTTAAGATAGCCATTTTGTTCAGCGTAGTTGATTTCCAGATAGAAAATATGTTTTTGAGGTGGATACCCCCCCACAACCCTCAGGAACAGGGTTTTAAGTTATGCCCTGGGGGCACATAAGGTTTTTACGGAAGGCGTTGTCGTAGTAACTTCAAAACAGGCTCATTCAATTGGAAATTGAAGAGATAGTGCCCTTTTTAATAGTCGAAAGTGATTGGAGTGTAACTCATCATTTCCCCAAACACCTCCATTCAAAATTTTCAGATAGCCATTTGTTCAGCGTAGTTGATTTCAAGATAGAAAATATATTTTTGAGGTGGAAACTCCCCCACAACCCTCAGGGCAAGGGTTTTAAGTTATGCCCTGGGGGCATATAAGGTTTTTATAGAAGGTGTTCTCTTAGAAACTTCAAAACAGACTCATTCGATTGGAAATTAAAGGGCTAGTGCCCTTTTTAATAGTCGGAAATGATTGGAGTGCAACTAACACCCCTCCCCTCCCTACGGCCATCAGTCCCCGAAACCCATCCAATCAAACTTTTGAGAGAGCCCTTTTTGTTCAGGGTAGTTTATTTCCAGAGTGAAAATATATTTTTGAGAAGGACAGTCCCCAACAACCCTCAGGGCAAAGCTTTTAAGTTATGCCTTGGGGGCATATAAGGTTTTTATAAAAGGCGTTGTCGTAGAACCTTCAAAAAAAGGTTCATTCGACTGGAAATTCAAAGGGATAGTTCCCTTTTTAATTCGAAAGTGATTGGAGGGCAACTAGCCCCCCCCCCCTACGCCCCTCCTTTCCCCAAACACATCCAATCAAACTTTTGAGATAGCCATTTAGTTCAGAGTAGCTGATTTCCAGATAGAAAATGTTTTGGAGGAAGACACTCCTCCACAACTCTCGGCAAGAGTTTTAAGTTATGCCCTGGGGGCATATAAGGTTTTTATAGAAGGCGTTGTCGTAGAAACTTCAAAACAGGCACATTCAACTGGAAATTCAGTGCTACTGGCCTTTGTAATAGTCGAAAGCGATTTGAGGGCAACTAGCCCCCCCCCCGCCACCCCCATAATTCCCCCAAACACCTCCCTTCAAAATTTTGAGATAGCAATTTTGTTCAGCGTAGTTGATTTCCAGATGGAAAATGTTTTTGAGGAGGACAATCCCCCACAACCCTCAGGTCAAGGGTTTTTAAGTTATGCCCTGGGGGCACAAAAGGTTTTTATAGAAGGCGGTGTCGTAGAAACTTCAAAAAAGGCTCATTCGATCGGAAATTTCGAGGGCTAGTGCCCTTTGTAATAGTCAAAAGTGATTTGAGGGCAACTAAACTCCCTCTCACACCTATACATCCTATCATGGATGGTCTATACATCCAATACATCAATCTATACATCAATGGTCTATACATCCAATCAAAATTTTAAAACAGCCATTTTATTTAACGTAGTTTTAAGTTCTGGAAATTAGGTCTTTGATGTTACAACTCCCCCAAAGCCCTCAGGGCAAGGGTTGTAATTTAAGGATTCTCCGAATCTTTCATATTATTTCTTATGGAAGGATAATCGTATGAACTTTAGAGAGGGCTGATTTGATTGGAAATTGAAAGTTCTTGTTCACTTTTTAAGAGTCAAAAGAGATTGAAGGGCAACTAGCCCCTCTCCCTCCTACACGCCCTCAATGCATCAGATAAAAATTTTGAGATGGACATTTTATTAAAATAGTTCAAAGTTCTGATAACAAAACTCCGGTGTCAACACAGCCCACAAGGGCCCTGGGGTAGGCGTTGTAAGTTATGCCCTGGGGCATAACTTATTAAGGGGGGTTTATAACTTATGGGAAGGTGTTTTGTATGGGAAGAACACATAGGAAATCTATTATAATTATCCAATTATAAGGTTAAAATGCATACACTGTGATAGATAAAAAATTACTTTGGCACACAAATTCCTATTAAGGTCAATTCCAATCAGCAAGTGAAATGGTCTAAACTCCCTTATTGGAGCTATTTTTTCAATACATTCATTGTTGTCAATCGCTGTCCACAAGTTATGCAAACTGTCTATTGTTCACATATAAGGTTTTTATCAAAGAGGTAATCGTATAGACTTTGATAAAAGCCTCATTCGATTTAAATTGAGTTCTAGATCCGTTTTTAAAGTCAAAAATAATCGGACAGTAAGCACCCCCCCCCCATGCCAAAAAAAACTTGAAACTTTTTGCAATAAAAAACGAACAAAAATTAATTTAAAAAAAACTCCGAAAAATGATTTTTTCAAAGAAAAGTAAAGGCAATTTTAAACTTAAGATCAGTTGATACGATTACCTGTTAAAATTTAAACTCAAAACGACCAAAAATTACTATTAGAGAATAAATGAATCCCAAAACAAACAGAAATTACATAAACAATCATAGCAAAAAAACATACAACAACTAATAATATAAATGAATAAATAGATCTTAAAGCTAGTAATGATTCGATTGAATATGAAAATATAGCTTAAAACCACAAAAAATATTTTGCTATTAAAGTATAAATGAAATTTAAAACGAACAGAATTTAAATAAACAATAAATGCGAACAAAACATAAAATATATATTAATGTAAATGAATAAATAAATCTTAAAACGAGTGAAACTTAAATTGAATATGCAAATCAAGTTTGAATCGAATAAAAATGACTACAAACAAGAGTTTGGGTATCGTCTCACTGCGTTAGCCTAAAACCTACTGCGTCATTGGCGCTTTACTGAAAATGAATTGTATTACAAATGTTTTCTTTTGTACTTAATATTGAAAATAAATATTAAAATTACAGTAAAATTTTGAACTGATGAGCTTTTAGCAATTAATATCATTGTGCATCAAATATTCAGTTTAATTTATTAGTTCTTTTCAAGATTGGTCAAGACAAATATAGTTTCACTACAAGCAAAATTTGGATACTGCCCCCTTTTTTAACTGTAAAAACCTAAAGCCTTCTGCGTCATTGGTGCTTCACTGAAAACGAATTACTCGTATATTACAAATTTATTATTTTCCAGTTCTTACAGCATTGAAAATGAAAATAAAAATTACAGCGAAAAAAAATTGAACTGATTGATCTTTCAACAATTAATATCATTATATATCTAATATTCAATTTGATTTTGTTTATACTTTCCAAGACTGTTCAAGACTCATATAGTTTTGCTATTTTTTTAACTCTGCCATTTTTCGTAACTAATCGTGTTAGTTTGTTATGAAAACATTCTATGGCTTCCAGGCATTTCTATTTGAGCGGAAAACTGCACCTCAAACTTTGTGGAACATGCATTTTCTTGCATGAAACACCAAAATATAAAATGTCAAGTTTCGGAGTGTTCCACTACTCACAAGCAAGTGCCATTGGTATTTTTTAATCCGCATGGTCAATTTAGGGGGTGGGGGGTAGGCTAATTCTCGTAGCAGCCCCATTCCGTCGTGGTATGGTTCAAATTTTCAACACCTGGCGTCCGGACTATCATATAATCTACCAAGCATACAACTACCCCAAATCAGTATCAACAAATAAATGAAACCCAAAACGAACAAAAATTAAAATAAATATTAGAGTCAAACTCGAAACGAGCATAAATTAATGTGAGTAGGATTCAAAACCCCTATGCTTTCTAAAAGCCAGAATATAATTTGTACTTCACTGAAAAAAAATTCAAATGAGTTTACTGAAAAAAAATGTGCAATGCCAATTTAATATACATATGCTGATATTTATTCCGTAAAATCTTAATTAATTTTTGATTTCTTAAAGTTACAAAAGTGAGAATATTTCAAAGAATTGTTTTCAGTAAAGCGCCAATGACGCAGTAGGTTTTAGGCTTCCGCAGTAGGTTTTAGGCTTCCGCAGTGACACGATACCCAAACGCTTGTTGGTAGTTATTTTTATTCGATTCAAACTTGATTTGCATATTCAAGTTTCACTCGTTTTAATATTTATTTATTCATTTACATTAATATATATTGTATGTTTTGTTCGCATCGATTGTTTATTTAATTTCTGTTCGTTTTAAATTTCATTTATACTTTAATAGCAAAATATTTGTTGTCGTTTTAAGCTAGATTTTCATATTAAATCTAATCATTACTCGCTTTAGGATCTATTTATTCATTTATATTATTACTTGTATTTTTTTTGCAATGATTGTTTATTTAATTTCTTTTCGTTTTGGGTTTCATTTATTCTTCAATAGTAATTTCTGGTCGTTTTTAGTTTGAAATTTAAAATGTATTTTGATATACAGGGGTTAGGTTTAAAATTGACTTAAATTTTGTTTTCAAAACTTATTTTTCGGAAAGTTTTTTTTTTTAATTAATGGTTAGAAAAACACCGGCGTCAGAATTTTTTTTTTATTGTCAATTTTGAACGAAAACAGTTGTTACCATCATGGCAGTCTTGTAGTCTTATTGAGAAACAATAATTTGTTGTGAATGAGAAAATTAACGAGAAAATTAACCTTCTTTAAACTTCAAGCAGATAGAATGAAATTCTAAGCGTATCTCATCCCCATTCTGTGGATGGCCATGGGACTGATACTATAGAGATGAAGGCGTTTGAAAATAAGTGCTACCAATTCCCGTATAAGCATTCATGGTCACTCTTTTTAAAAGGTATCTGGACCGTAACGTGCCGATGATTGCTTGTGGTTGTTAGTGGTTAGATAAGCTTTTAAGGCAAAGAAAATAAAGGCTGAAATCAAAGAGTTGAATCACGCAGATTAGAAATTATTGCTAACTTAAACGACAATCATCCTTTAATCAACTAAAAAATGCCACAGGATGAAGTAGTATTAGAAGATCCTAAAAAAGGTGATAATAATTAAAATAACACATTTCAAGTTTCAAATTTTAACGCAATTTCAAGTTTCAAATTTTAGGTAAGCGAATGTGGTGCATCAAACTTAAAAAAAACCTACATTCAAATATTTTTAAGGTTTTAGTGTAAACTCTGCAGACAAAACATTTTTAAAGATGTAGCAGTTTTCGAATTTACCCCGAACTAAGCGAATATGGTGTGACGAGAATATAAACTCCGAAAGGAGCGTAAACCGAATCAGGGCTCATGGAGGCAAAGAAATCTCCCGATAACCTTTTTAAAAAAAAGTATAAACTGTGGTTGAACCTGGAAGAGGAATCCAGACAAATCCAGGTACTCATATAATTATTATAAGTTAGGACTTGTTACGACTCAACGTTATTTTCGTTTTTAATATTATAGATATGTTTTTAAACGTGAAGCTAAACTACAATTTTCTAGGTATATATATGCATCCAAACAACTGAATCAAGAGAGCCTAGTCATAAACTCGTTCCAAGAGGGACTTCAAGGAACATATGAATATCAAGCAACAGTAGAACTACTTACACATCCAAAGTGCCAAAAACCAAACTGTAGATGTGCCTACACGACAAATATATCAAGTATAATCCTGAAACAATATGTGAAAATTTCTAACCAATATGAAATATTTATCTCTGAATAGGTTTTTTTTTATTTTATTTTTATTTATTTTTTTTATTTTGTGCTATTTTAAAAACAAAAAAAACACTGGAAAGACACCGCATATAAAGTATCCATAATTGTAAAGTTTTTTTTTTTTTATTTTAATAATTATTTTTTTATTACAAATATAAATATGATTGTGTTGGTTTATTTTTTTGGTCTCATCTACCTGGAAATGTTACCTATGTGTTAATAGATCTACCTATGTGTTTAATAACACATCTACCTATGTGTTCATTTTCATTTTATTATTTGAATAAATTACTTGTGTTTAATAAGCGTTTCAGATCTTAAGTTCAAGATTCTTTATTATAGTAGCAATAAATTGCACTATTTTATATATTTTTCAGTTGGTAGGGAGCAGAGCTCGTATAGCAATGAGAAAAAATGCTCATATAAACTTCATAGAGGGCTCATTTGATTGGAAATTGAAAGTCCTAGTTTACTTTTTAAGAGTCAGAGAGTTGAATTTTCCTCACCCCACTTTCTTTTTTCCTCAATCCTGTCCGCTACAAATTTTAAGATAGCCAGTGTTTTGGAAATTGTTCAAAAATTAAATAACAAAAAACCCCCGAGAGTTTTTGAAATATTTGGCATTAAAAATAGTTGAAAGGTCAGATAAGAAAAAATCCTGTGTCGAAAGAACCCACCAGGGCCCGGAGGCAGGCCTTATGAGTAATGCTCTAGGGGCATATATAGTTCTTATGGAAGGGATGCCCGTATATACTTAGGAGAGGACTTATTTGATTAAAAATTAAAAGTTCTTGTCTACTTATTAAGAGTAAAAAAAGATCAGAGGGCAACTAGCCCCCCTCCCTCCTCCACGACCTAAATTTATTAGATAAAAATTTTAGATTGAATATGAAAATCAAGCTTAAGATGAAAAAAATATTTTCCCATTGAATACAAATGAAACTTATAACGAACAGAAATTAAATAAAGAATCAATGCAAACAAACATACAATAGATATTAATGTAAATTAATAAATAAATCTTAAAAGAAGTGAAACTTAAATTGAATATGTAAATCAAGCTTGAAACGAACAAAATCACCACAAACAAGAGTTAGGGTATGACCTCCTTCTCTCAATGTAAACGTCTAAATCTTACTGCGTTATTGGCGCCTTACTGAAAACTATATGCGTCTTGAATAGTCTTGGAAAGTATAAAAAACAGCAAATTAGATATTTGATGAATAATGATATTAATTGTTCAAAGATCCATCAGTTCAAAAATTTATTTCACTGTTATTGTAATTTTATTTTCAATGCTGTAAGAACTGGAAAAGAAAATATTTATATATAATCCGTTTTCAGTTAAGCGTCAATGACGCAGTAGGCGTTGGTTTTTATTTAAAGTTAGGAAAGAAGGCAGTATCCAAACACTTGTTTGTAGTGAAACTACATTCGTCAGTAACAACTTTAAAAAGAGATAATAAATTAAACTAAATATTTGATGTATTTGATGTAGAATGATATTAATTGCTGAAAGCTCATCAGAGTAGAGAGGACCCTATAACTACAAACGGCAGTCCATATATGGGCATAGAGTCCCCAGGGAGAACACCTGTGTTGTCAGTCCGATGGGGCACCATATATTGGCATGGAATCCCCAGGAAGAACACGTTTCCGAGAAATTGGTGTTCGTCCAGGAGAATTGTTTCCAGGCGAAGTTTATTAATGTCTGACGGATGATGTCAAGGTTGATTGATTTGTCACGAAAGGGGAATTATCTCCGGGCGAATGTTATGATCTTACAGATGAAGAGATTAACGCGGGAAAGGATTTCATAGGAATTTCAAATGTGACAGCGCAGTGATGTCAAAACAAAACGAACACGCAGAAATTACGTTTAGGGGTTATTTGGGCGAAACCGTTTTAGACATTTTAGGGAATTATTTGGGCGAAACAGTTAGAGACATTTTAAAAGATGATTTTAGAAGAGGATTTAGAAGAGGATTTGAGGGTGAAACTCTGTGGTCGTTATAATACACAGGTTCCATTTGAACAGTGTCGTGAGATCCCCTACCCCAAACCCAAAGGGCTCCGATCCCCCTACCCCAACCCCGAAGGAAGCCCCCCGTCCCCCAAGGTCCCCCAGGCACCCAAAGGACCATCTGGCTCCCAAGGGCCCACCGGACCCCCAAAAGCATCCCCAGACCCCCAAATAGTCTCCTCCCACTTTTGATACTTTTTTAAGGCTTTATTATATCTTTTCAGAACAAGTTATTTTCTTAATGTCCATCCTAAACCCATTTTACAAGTTTAAGTACCCATCCTTCTCACCCAAAACTTTACTTTACGACTTTTTGCACACCCCAAGATCAAGCAATACAATGCCTTTTCAAAAGGCATTTCAGAACAAGTTGTTTTCTTAGTGACCGTCCTAAACCCATTTTACAAATTGATGTACCCATCCTTTTCACACACAACTTTACTTTACAGCGTTTTGAATGCTCCAACACCAAGCAATACTTTTCAAATGGCATTTCAGAACAAGTTATTTTCTTAATGTCCTTCCTAAACCCATTTTACAAGTTGAAATACCCATTCTTTTCACCCAGAGCTTTACTTTACAGCTTTTTTGAATGCACCAACACCAAGCAATACTTTTCAAAAGGCATTTCAGAACAATTTATTTTCTTTATGTCCTTCCTAAACCCATTTTACAAGTTGAAGTACCCATCCTTTTCACCCACAACTTTACTTTACTGCCTTTTTGAATGCTCCAACACCAAGCAATACTTTTTAAAGGGTATTTCAGAACAAGTTCTGTTCATAATGTCCATCCTAAACCCATTTTTACAAGTTGAAGTACCTATCTTTTTCACCCACAAATTTACTTTGTAGCTTTTTGAGTGCCCCAACACCAAGCAATACTTTTCAAATGGCATTTCACAATAAGTTCTTTTTTTAATGTACCTCCTCAACATATTTTACAAATTGAAGAACCCATCCATTTCACCCCCAACTGTACTTTACAGCTTTTGAATGCTCCAACACTAAGCAATACTTTTCAAAGGGCATTTCAGAACAAGTTCTTTTCCTAATGTCCTTCCTAAACCCATTTTACAAGTTGAAGTACCCATCCTTGTTACCCACAACATTACTTTACAGCTTTTTTGATTGCTCCAACACCAAGCAATTCTTTTCAAAAGGCATTTCAGAACAATTTCTTTTCTTAATGTCCTTCCTAAACCCATTTTACAAGTTGAAGTACCCATCCTTTTCACCCACAACTTTACTATACTGCCTTTTTGAATGCTCCAACACCTAGCAATACTTTTCAAAGGTCATTTCAGAACAAGTTCTTTTCATAATGGCCATCCTAAACCCATTTTTACAAGTTGAAGTACCTATCCTATTACAGCTTTTTGAGTACCCCAACACCAAGCAATACTTTTCAAATGTCATTTCACAATAAGTTCTTTTCTTAATGTACCTTCTAAACCTATTTTACAAATTGAAGAACCCATCCATTTCACCCAAAACTTTACTTTACAGCTTTTGAATGCTGCAACACCAAACAATACTTTTCAAAGGGTATTTCAGAACACGTTCTTTTCATAATGTTCTTTTCCAAAAGAACACGTTCTTTTCCATACTAAACCCATTTTACAAGTTGAAGTACCCATCCTTTCCACCCACAACTTTACTATACTGCTTCTTGAATGCTCCAACACCCAGCAATACTTTTCAAAAGGCTTTTCAGAACAAGTTATTTTCTTAATCTCCTTCCTAAACCCATTTTACAAGTTGAAATACCCATACTTTTCATCCACAGCTTTACTTTACAGCTTTTTGAATGCCCCAACACCAAGCAATACTTTTCAATGCATTTCACAACAAGTTCTTTTCATAATAGCCCCCTAAACCCATTTTACAAATTGAAGTACCCATCCTTTTCACACACAACTTTACTTTACAGCCTTTTGAATGCACCAACACCAAGCAATACTTTTCAAATACATTTCAGAACAAGTTCTTTTCTTAATGTACCTCCTAAACCCATTTTACAAGTTGAAGTACTCATCCTTTTCACCCATAACTTTACTTTACAGCTTTTTTAATGCCCAACACCAAGCAATACTTTTCAAAGGCATTTCAGAACAAGTTCTTTTCTTAGTGACAGTCCTAAACTCATTTTACAAATTGAAGTACCCATCCTTTTCACCCACAACTTTACTTTACAGCTTTTTGAATGCTCAAACACCAATCAATACTTTTCGAAAGGCATTTCACAACAAGTTCTTTTCTTAGTGACAGTCCTAAACTCATTTTACAAATTGAAGTACCCATCCTTTTCACCCACAACTTTACTTTACAGCTTTTTGAATGCTCTAACACCAATCAATACTTTTCAAAAGGCATTTCACAACAAGTTCCTTTCTTAATATCACTCCTAAGCCCATTTTACAAGTTGAAGTACTCATCCATTTAACCCACAACTTTACAGCTTTTGGATGCTCCAACACCAAGCAATACTTTTCAAAGGCATTTCAGAACTAGTTCTTTGCTTAATGTCCCTGCTAAACCCATTTTACAAGTAAAAGTACTCATCCTTTTCACCAAAACTTTACTATACTGCTTTTTTGAATGCTCCAACACCAAGCAATGCTTCTCAAATGGCATTTCAGAAAAAGATATTTTCTTAGTATCTTTCCTAAACCCATATTACAAGTTGAAGTTCCCATTCTTTTCACCCGCAACTATACATTAAAGCTCTTGACTGCCACAACACCAAGCAATACTTTTCAAAAGACATTTCAGAATAAGGTGTTTTCTTAATGTCCCTCCTAAACCCATTTTACAAGTTGAAGTACCCATCCTTTTTACCCACAACTTTACTTTACAGCTTTTGAATGCCCCAACACCTAGCAATACTTTTCAAAAGGCATTTCAGAACCAGTTCCTTTCTTAATGTCCCTTCTAAACCCATTTTACAAGTTGAAGTACTCATCCTTTTCACCACAACTTTACTATACTGCTTTTTTTAATGCTACAACACCAAGCAATACTTCTCAAATGGCATTTCAGAACAAGTTTTTTTCTTAGTGTCCTTCCTAAACCCATTTTACAAGTTGAAGTTCCCATCCTTTTCACCCACAACTATACTTTACAGCTCTTGAATGCCACAACACCAAGCAATACGTTTCAAAAGACATTTCAGAACAAGGTCTTATCTTAATGTCCCTCCTAAACCCATTTTACAAGTTGAAGTACCCATCCTTTTCACCCACAACTTTACTTTACAGCTTTTGAATGCCACAACACCTAGCACTACTTTTCAAAAAGCATTTCAGAACCAGTTCCTTTCTTAATGTCCCACCTAAAACCATTTTATAAGTTGAAGTACCCATCCTTTTCACTACAACTTTACTTTACAACTTGTTTTCTTAATGTCCCTCCAAAACCCATTTTACAAATTGAAGTACCCATCTTTTTCACTCAAAACTATAATTTAAAGCTTTTTGAATGCCCCAATACCAAGCAATACTTTTCAAAAGGAATTTCAGAACAAGTTCTTTTCTTAATGTCACTCCTACACCCATTTTACAAATTGAAGTAACCATCCTTTTCCCCACAACTTTACTTTACAACTTTTGTGCACGCCAAAATATCATGAATGTTTCCTCTTCCGTTCAGATCTTTCTCAAAGAGATGAAAAAATTTTAAATTCCTTTCCAAATTTTTCATAGAAGATAGAAAGTTCAAGTTATCTTCTGAATTTTATTAAAGAACTTACAGTTCAATTCTAATTTCTCCAAAGAAAATAAAATCTTCCACTTCAGTTATTAATTTCACAAAGACACAAGGAAATTTAAAGTTCTATTTGAAATTTTTCCGTAGAAGATAGAAAAAGCAATACCATAGTTGTGAATATTTTCCCGGAAGATAAAATTTCTACTTCAATTTTAAATTTTCTCAACGAAGTGATGCAAAGTTCAAGTTCTAGTCATCATGCAAGATTCCACTTCAGTTCAGATTCTTCTCAAAGAGATGAAAAAGAGTCAGGTTCAAAGAGTCAGGTGAGGTTAGGTTAGCCTACGTACGCAAACGTACGTGGGCTAACCTTACCTAACCTAACTTAACCTAACCTGTTATAACTTAATCTAGTTATCAGAAGATAACTTGAACTATAACTCAAGTTATCAGAAGATAACTTGAATTTTCTATCTTCTATGAAAAATTTGGAACAGAACTTTAAATTTTTTCATCTCTTTGAGAAATATCTGAACTGAAGTGGAATCTTGCATGATGACTAGAACTTGAACTTTTCTTCACTTCGCTGAGAAAATTTAAAATTGAAGTAGAAATTTTTATCTTCCGGGAAAATATTCACAACTATGGTATAGCTTTTTCTATCTTCTACGGAAAATTTCAAATAGAACTATAAATTTCCTTGTGTCTTTGTGAAATTAAGAACTGAAGTGGAAGATTTTTATTTTCTTTGGAGAAGTTAGAATTGAATTGTAAGCTCTTTCATAAAATTCAGAAGATAACTTGAACTTTCTATCTTCTATGAAAAATTTGGAAAAGTATTTTAAATTTTTTCATCTCTTTGAGAAAAATCTGAACTGAAGTGGAATCTTGCATGATATTGTGGCGTGCAAAAAAGTTGTAAAGTAAAGTTGTGGTGAAAAGGATGGGTACCTCAACTTGTAAAATGGGTTTAGGAGGGACATTGAGAAAATAACTTATTCTGAGATGCCTTTTGAAAAGTATTGCTTGGTGTTGGGGCATTCAAAAAGCTGTGAAGTATAGTTCTGGGTGAAAAAGATGGGTACTTGAACTTGTAAAATGGGTTTTGGAGGATCATTAAGAAAAAAGTTGTAAAGTAAAAATGTGGTGAAAAGGATGGGTACTTCAACTTGTAAAATGGTGTTAGGATGGACACTAAGAAAGGAACTGGTTCTAAAATGGCGTTTGAAAAATATTGCTAGGTGTTGGGGCATTCAAAAGCTGTAAAGTAAAGTTGTGGGTGAAAAGGATGGATACTTCAACTTGTAAAATGGGTTTAGAAGGGACATTAAGAAAATACCTTTTTCTGAAATGTCTTTTGAAAAGTATTGCTTGGTGTTGTGGCATTGAAGAGCTGTAAAGCATAGTTGCGGATGAAAAGGATGGGAACTTCAACTTGTAAAATGGTTTTAGGAAGGACATTAAGAAAATACTACTACTACTACTAACAACTCATCGCAGCACCAAGCCGCCTGAGGCCAACACAGCTACGCATGCTCCTCCTCCACCCCAATCTATTCAAAGCCTCCCTTTTTACACCCGCCCACGAAGTTCCCATTTCCTTTAAATCTTTCTTTATGACGGCCTCCCAACCCAGACGGGGACGACCTGCTTTCTGTTTAGCCCTAGATGGTTGGCCGAAAAGAACAATTTTCAGCAATCTGTCATCCTTCATCCGCACAACATGCCCTAACCACCTCAACCTTTCTTTCATTATAGACCTAGAAAGCGGTATTGAACCACATTTTTCGTATAGCCTATTGTTTGAAATACGGTCAGTCAGCCGGGTACCCAGAACAATCCTTAAGCAATTTCTCTGGAAAACATCTAGCAAATCTCCATCCGCTTTTCGGAGCGTCCATGCTTCAGAGCTATATTTGACCACTGTCATCACTGTAGCTTCTAAGATTCTAATCTAGGTTTGCAGACTTATCTTCCTATTCTTCCAGACTTTTTTTAATTGTGAAAAAACACCATGAGCCTTGGCTATTCTATTTTTAACATCTTCACTGCTCCCACCTTCTTTACTAATAATACTACCAAGGTAAGTGAAACTGCCCACCTGATCAATCTTTTCATTACCCAACGTCACCTTTTCATCTTCACTTATTCCTAGCCTTAGTGACTTAGTCTTTCTAACATTAATTTTCAAACCAATACTAGCACCCTGAACTCGCAAAACCTCTAAGACTTCATTCATTTTGCTCACACTTTCATGTAGGATGCATAAATCATCAGCATAGTCTAAGTCCAGGAGATTTTTTCCTCCCCATTTGATTCCGTGGTCTCCCATTGCCTTTCCTGTACTCCTTAAAACAAAGTCCATCAAAATAATCCATATAAAGGGGGATAGAACACAACCCTGCTTAACTCCTGATTTAACACAAAACCAGCTGCTAACCTCATTTCTTACCTTAACCGCAGCAGCGTTTTTCTCGTACATAGCACTAATCACTTTAATGTATTTGTCTGGTATACCATACAAGGATAAAACCTTTACTAAAGCTCCTCTATCAACAGAATCGAACGCTTGCTCATAATCTATAAAACTGAGGACCAAAGGTGTTTGAAATCTTAGGCACTTCTCAATTATTAACCTAAGAGTGAAAATTTGGTCAACACATCCTCTACCTTTTCTAAAACCACACTGCTCTTCTCTTAAAACTTTGTCTACGGCATCTCTCAGTCTAAAAAGTATCATATTACTAAGCAATTTGCTACCTACAGAGACCAGACTAATGCCTCGATAATTACCACACTCACTTTTATCACCTTTCTTATAAAGTGGCTTAATTAAGGTTTTCCTAAAATCGTTAGGTACTTCCCCTTTTTCAAAAATCATATTCATAATCTTCAATAACTTATTTCTAACTTCAGAGCCACCATATTTAAGAAACTCATTTACTACCCTATCAGCAGCTGGAGCCTTATTTTTCTTTAATCCCTTTAGTACTGTTTCTAATTCCTCCTCACAAAACAAATTTTCCTTCACATCCAAGGTATCACAAACTTTTTCATTTTCCTCTATATTTTTTCCTGCAACTCTATCTCGGGTAAGCAAATTCTCAAAATGTTCGGCCCATCTCGCTTTAGCTTTTTCCTTTTCGCTAATTGCCACCCCATTCCTATCTTTAACTGGAACAAGTCCGGATTGACTACTACCTCTCAATTTGTTAACAAGCCAGTACAATAGTTTACTATTATGCCGTCTAGCCTCATCTTCTAAATCCTCGGCAATTTTATCCATGGCCTCCACTTCAAACCTCCTTAGTTCATATTTGAATGCTTTCTCCACTTTCTTTACATTCCTTTTGTTTTCATACGATCTATCACTCAGATAATTCTTGTACAAGTCCTTTCTCCGTTCTATTAAACATGAAGCTTTTTCACTAATATTCTTAGCTGCAGTTCTAGCTTTCTTCCCTAAGACACCTTCAGCAACTTCACAAATTATTTTTCTAAAATTATTCCAACCATCTTCCACATTATGCCATTTGAGAAGTATTGCTTGGTGTTGGAGCATTCAAAAAAGCAGTATAGTAAAGTTGTGGTGAAAAGGATGAGTACTTCAACTTGTAAAATGGGGTTAGGAGGGACATTTAGAAAGGAACCGATTCTGAAATGCCTTTTGAAAAGCATTGCTAGGTGTTGGGGCATTCAAAAGCTGTAAAGTAAAGTTGTGGTTGAAAAGGATGTGTACTTCAACTTGTAAAATGGGTTTAGGAGGGAAATTAAGAAAAGACCTTGTTCTGAAATGTCTTTTGAAAAGTATTGCTTGTTGTTGTGGCATTCAAGAACTGTAAAGTATAGTTGCGGGTGAAAAGGATGGGAACTTCAACTTGTAAAATTGGTTTAGGAAGGAAATTAAGAAAATAACTTGTTCTGAAATGCCATTTGAGAAGTATTACTTGGTGTTGGAGCATTCGAAAAAACAGTATAGTAAATTTGTGGTGAAAAGGACGAGTACTTCAACTTGTAAAATGGGTTTAGGAGGGACATTAAGTAAAGAACTTGTTCTAAAATGCCTTTGAAAAGTATTACTTGGTGTTGGAGCATTCAAAAACTGTAAAGTTTTGGGTGAAAAGGATGGGTACTTCAACTTGTAAAATGGGTTTAGGAAGGACATTAAGAAAATAAATTGTTCTAAAATGCCCTTTGAAAAGTATTGCTTGGTGTTGGCGCATTCAAAAAGCTGTAAAGTAAAGTTGTGGGAGAAAAGGATGGGTACTTATATTTGTAAAGTGAGTTTAGGACGGTCACTAAGAAAAGAACTTGTTCTGAAATGCCTTTTAAAAGTATTGCTTGGTGTTGGGTATTCAAAAAGCTGTAAAGTAAAGTTGTGGGTAAAAAGGATGGGTATTTCAACTTTTAAAATGGGTTTAGGATGGAGATTATGAAAAGAACCTCTTCTGAATTGCATTTGAAAAGTATTACTTGGTGTTGGCGCATTCAAAAGGCTGTAAAGTAAAGTTGTGTGTGAAAAAGATGGGTAATTCAATTTTTGTAAAATGGGTTTAGGAGGGATATTATGATTAGAATTTGTTCTGAAATGCCTTTTGAAAAGTATTGCTTGGTGTTGGGGCATTCAATAAACTTTAAAGTAAAGTTGGGATGAAAAGGATGGGAACTTCAACTTGTAAAATGGGTTTAGGAAGGAAATTAAGAAAATAACGTGTTCTTATTTACTACTACTACTACTACTAACAACTCACCGCAGCACCAAGCCGCCTGAGGCCAACAGAGCTACGCACACTCCTCCTCCACCCTAATCTATTCAAAGCCTCCCTTTTTACACCCACCCACGAAGTTCCTATTTCCTTTAAATCTTTCTTTATGACGTCCTCCCACACCAGACGGGGACGACCTGCTTTCCGTTTAGCTCTAGACGGTTGACCGAAAAGGACAATCTTCGGCAATCTGTCATCCTTCATCCGCACAACGTGCCCTAGCCATCTCAACCTTTCTTTCATTATAGCTCTAGAAAGCGGTATTAAACCACATTTTTTGTATAGCCTATTGTTTGAAATACGGTCAGTCAGCCTGGTACCCAGAACAATCCTTAAGCAATTTCTGAAATGCCATTTGAAAAGTATTGCTTGGTGTTAGAGCATTCAAAAAGGCAGTATAGTAAAGTTGTGGGTGAAAAGGATGGGTTCATCAACTTGTAAAATGGGTTTAGGAGGGACATCAAGAAAAGACCTTGTTCTGAAATGTATTTTGAAAAGTATCGCTTGGTGTTGTGGCATTCCAGAGCTGTAAAGTATAGTTGCGGGTGAAAAGGATGAGACCTTCAACTTGTAAAATAGGTTTAGGACCGACATTAAGAAAATAACTTGTTCTGAAATGCCATTTGAGAAGTATTGCTTGGTGTTGGAGCATTCAAAAAAGCAGTATAGTAAAGTTGTTTTGAAAAGGATGAGTACTTCAACTTGTAAAATGGGTTTAGGAGGGACGTTAAGAAAGGAACTAGTTCTGAAATGGCTTTTGAAAAGTATTGCTAGGTGTTGGGGCATTCAAAAGTTGTAAAGTTAAGTTGTGGGTGAAAAGGATGGGTACTTCAACTTGTAAAATGGGTTTAGGATTGACATTAAGAAAAGACCTTGTTCTGAAATGTCTTTTAAAAAGTATTGCTTGGTATTGTGGCATTCAAGAGCTGTAAAGTATAGTTGTGGGAGAAAAGGATTGGAACTTCAACTTGTAAAATGGGTTTAGGAAAGACATTAAGAAAATAACTTGTTCTGAAATGCCATTTGAGAAGTATTGCTTGGTGTTGGAGCATTCAAAAAAGCAGTATAGTAAAGTTGTGGTGAAAAGGATGAGTATTTCAACTTGTAAAATGGGTTTAGGAGAGACATTAAGAAAAGAACTTGTTCTGAAATGCCATTGAAAAGTATTGCTTGGTGTTGGAGCATTCAAAAAGGCAGTAAGTAAAGTTGTGGGTGAAAAGGATGGGTACTTCAACTTGTAAAATGGGCTTAGGAGGGACATTAAAAAAAGATATTGTTCTGAAATGCCTTTTTAAAGGTATTGCATGGTGTTGGAGCATTCAAAAAGCTGTAAAATAAATTTGTGGTGAAAAGGATGGGTACTTCAACTTGTAAAAAGGTTTTATGAGGGACATTAAGAAAGGAACTGGTTCTGAAATGCCTTTTGAAAAGTATTGTTTGGTGTTGGGGCATTCAAAAAGCTGTAAAGTAAAGTTGTGAGTGAAAAGGATGGGAACTTTAACTTGTAAAATGGGTTTAGGAAGAACAGTAAGAAAATAACTTGTTCTGAAATGCCATTTGAAAAGTATTGCTTGGTTTTGGGGCATTCAAAAAGACAATATAGTAAAGTTGTGTGTGAAAAGAATGGGTACTACAACTTGTAAAATGGGTTTAGGAAGGATAGTAAGAAAAGAAATTGTTCTGGAAGGCCTTTTGAAAAGTATTGCTTGGTGTTGAAGCATTCAAAAAAGCTGTAAAGTAAAGTTATGTGTAAAAAGAATGGAAACTTCAATTTGTAAAATAGGTTTAGGAGGAACATTAAGAAAAGAACTTGTTGTAAAATGAATTGAACAGTATTGCTTGGTGTTGGGGCATTCAAAAAGCTGTATAGTAAAGTTGTGGGTGAAAAGGATGGGTACTCCAACTTGTAAAATGGGTTTAGGAGGGAAATTAAGAAAATAACTTGTTCTGAAATGCCATTTGAGAAGTATTTCTTGGTGTTGGAGCATTCAAAAAAGCAGTATAGTAAAGTTGTGGTGAAAAGGATGAGTATTTCAACTTGTAAAATGGGTTTAGGAGAGACATTAAGAAAAGAACTTGTTCTGAAATGCCATTGAAAAGTATTGCTTGGTGTTGGAGCATTCAAAAGCTGTAAAGTTGTGGGTTAAAAGGATGAGTACTTCAACATATAAAATGGACTTAGGAAGGACATTAAGAAAAGAACTTGTTCTGAAGTGCCCTTTGAAAGGTATTGCTTGGTGTTGGAGCATTCAAAAAGCTGTAAAGTAAAGTTGTGGGTGAAAAGGATTGGTACTTCAATTTGTAAAATGTGTTTAGGACGGTCACTAAGAAAAGAACTTGTTCTGAAATGCCTTTGAAAAGTATTGCTTGGTGTTGGGCATTCAAAAAGCGGTAAAGTAAAGTTGTGGATGAAAAGGATGGGCATTTCAACTTGTAAATTGGGTTTAGGACAGACATTATGAAAAGAACTTGTTCTGAAATGTTGTGAAAAGTATTGCTTGGTGTTAGCGCATTCAAAAGGCTGTTAAGTAAAGTTGTGTGTGAAAAAGAAGGGTACTGCAACTTGTAAAATGGGTTTAGGAGGGATATTATGAAAAGAACTTGTTCTGAAATGCCATTTGAAAAGTATTGCTTGGTGTTGGAGCATTCAAAAAGGCAGTATAGTAAAGTTGGGGGTGAAAAGGATGGGTACTTCAACTTGTAAAATGGGCTTAGGAGGGACATTAAAAAAAGATATTGTTCTGAAATGCCTTTTTAAAGGTATTGCATGGTGTTGGAGCATTCAAAAAGCTGTAAAATAAATTTGTGGTGAAAAGGATGGGTACTTCAACTTGTAAAAAGGTTTTATGAGGACATTAAGAAAGGAACTGGTTCTGAAATGCCTTTTGAAAAGTATTGTTTGGTGTTGGGGCATTCAAAAAGCTGTAAAGTAAAGTTGTGGGTGAAAAGGATGGCAAATTTCAACTTGTAAAATGGGTTTAGGAAGGACATTAAGAAAATAACTTGTTCTGAAATGCCATTTGAAAAGTATTGCTTGGTTTTGGGGCATTCAAAAAGACAATATAGTAAAGTTGTGTGTGAAAAGAATGGGTACTACAACTTGTAAAATGGGTTTAGAAAGGACATTAAGAAAAGAAATTGTTCTGAAATGACTTTTGAAAAGTATTGCTTGGTGTTGGAGCATTCAAAAAAGCTGTAAAGTAAAGTTGTGTGTAAAAAGGATGGGTACTCCAATTTGTAAAATGGGTTTAGGAGGGATATTAAGAAAAGAACTTGTTGTGAAATGCATTGAAAAGTATTTCTTGGTGTTGCGGCATTCAAAAAGCTGTATAGTAAAGTTGTGGGTGAAAAGGATGGGTGCTTCAACTTGTAAAATGGGTTTAGGAAGGACATTAAGAAAATAACTTGTTCTGAAATGCCTTTTGAAAAGCATTGCTGGCTGTTGGAGCATTCAAGAAGCAGTATAGTGACGTTGTGGGTGAAAAGGATGGGTACTTCAACATGTAAAATGGGTTTAGGATGGAGATTTTGAAAAGAACTTCTTCTGAATTGCATTTGAAAAGTATTGCTTGGTGTTGGCGCATTCAAAAAGCTGTAAAGTAAAGTTGTGTGTGAAAAGGATGGGTACTTCAATTTGTAAAATGGGTTTAGGAGGGATATTAAGAAAAGAGCTTGTTCTGAAATGCCTTTTGAAAAGTATTGCTTGGTGTTGGGGCATTCAAAAAGCTGTGAAGTATAGTTCTGGGTGAAAAAGATGGGTACTTGAACTTATATAATGGGTTTTGGAGGATCATTAAGAAAAAAGTTGTAAATTAAAAATATGGTGAAAAGGATGAGTACTTCAACTTGTAAAATGGTGTTACGAGGGACATTAAGAAAGGAACTGGTTCTAAAATGACGTTTGAAAAGTATTGCTAGGTATTGGGGCATTCAAAAGCTGTAAAGTAAAGTTGTGGGTGAAAAGGATGGGTACTTCAACTTGTAAAATGGGTTTAGGAGGGACATTAAGAAAATAAATTGTTCTGAAATGCCATTTGAAAAGTATTGCTTGGTTTTGTGGCATTCAAGAGCTGTAAAGTATAGTTGCGGATGAAAAGGATGGGAACATCAATTTGTAAAATGGGCTTAGGAAGGACATTAAGAATATAACTTGTTCTGAAATGCCATTTGAAAAGTATTGCTTGGTGTTGGAGCATTCAAAAAAGCAGCATAATAAAGTTGTAGTGAAAAGGATGAGTACTTCAACTTGTAAAATGGGCTTAGGAGTGATATTAAGAAAGGAACTGGTTCTGAAATGCCTTTTGAAAAGTATTGCTAGGTGTCGGGGCATTCAAAAGCTGTAAAGTAAAGTTGTGGATGAAAAGGATGTGTACTTCAACTTGTAAAATGGGCTTAGGAGGGACATTAAGAAAAGACCTTGTTCTGAAATATCTTTTGAAAAGTATTGCTTGGTGTTGTGGCATTCAAGAACTGTAAAGTATAGTTGCGGGTGAAGGATTGAAGGATGGGTACTTCAATTTGTAAAATGGGTTTAAGAAGGACATTAAGAAAAGAACTTGTTGTGAAATGCATTGAAAAGTATTGCTTGGTGTTGCGGGATTCAAAAAGCTGTAAAGTGAAGTTGTGGGTGAAAAGGATGGGTACTTCAACTTGTAAAATGGGTTTAGGAAGGATATTAAGAAAATAACTTGTTCTGAAATACCTTTTGAAAAGCATTGCTGGGTAATGGAGCATTCAAGAAGCAGTATAGTGAAGTTGAGGGCGAAAAGGATAGATACTTCAACTTGTAAAAATGGGTTTATGATGGACATTATGAAAATAACTTGTTCTGAAATGCCCTTTGAGAAGTATTGCTTGGTGTTGGAGCATTCAAAAGCTGTAAAGTAAAGTTTTGGGTGAAATGGATGGGTTCTTCTTTTTTGTAAAATAGGTTTAGGAGGTAAATTAAAAAAAGTAGTTTTTGTGAAATGTCATTTGAAAAGTATTTTGTGGTGTTGGGGCACTCAAAAATATGTAAAGTAAATTTGTGGGTGAAAAGGATAGGTACTTCAACTTGTAAAATGGGTTTAGGAAGGACATTAAGAAAATAACTTGTTCTGAAATGCCTTTTGAAAAGCATTGCTGGCTGTTGGAGCATTCAAGAAGCAGTATAGTGAAGTTGTGGGTGAAAAGGATGGGTAGTTCAACATGTAAAATGGGTTTAGGATGGAGATTTAGAAAAGAACTTCTTCTGAATTGCATTTGAAAAGTATTGCTTGGTGTTGGCGCATTCAAAAGGCTGTAAAGTAAAGTTGTGTGTGAAAAAGATGGGTAATTCAATTTGTAAAATGGGTTTAGGAGGGATATTAAGAAAAGAGCTTGTTCTGAAATGCCTTTTGATAAGTATTGCTTGGTGTTGGGACATTCAAAAAGCTGTAAAGTATAGTTCTGGGTGAAAAAGATGGGTACTTGAACTTATATAATGGGTTTTGGAGGATCATTAAGAAAAAAGTTGTAAAGTAAAAATATGGTGAAAAGGATGAGTACTTCAACTTGTAAAATGGTGTTAGGAGGGACATTAAGAAAGGAACTGGTTCTAAAATGGCGTTTGAAAAGTATTGCTAGGTTTTGGGGCATTCAAAAGCTGTAAAGTAAAGTTGTGGGTGAAAAGGATGGGTACTTCAACTTGTAAAATGGGTTTAGGAGGGAAATTAAGAAAATACCTTTTTCTAAAATGTCTTTTGAAAAGTATTGCTTGGTGTTGTGGCATTCAAGAGCTGTAAAGTATAGTTGCGGACGAAAAGGATGGGAACATCAATTTGTAAAATGGGCTTAGGAAGGACATTAAGAAAATAACTTGTACTGAAATACCATTTGAAGAGTATTGCTTGGCGTTGGAGCATTCAAAAAACCAGTATAGTAAAGTTGTGGTGAAAAGGATGAGTACTTCAACTTGTAAAATGGGTTTAGGAGGAACATTAAGAAAGGAACTGTTTCTGAAATGCCTTTTGAAAAGAATTGCTAGGTGTTGGGGCATACAAAAGCTGTAAAGTAAAGTTGTGGGTGAAAAGGATGTGTACTTCAACTTGTAAAATGGGCTTAGGAGGGACATTAAGAAAAAACCTTGTTTTGAAATGTCTTTTGAAAAGTATTGCTTGGTGTTGTTGCATTCAAGAACAGTATAGTATAATTGCGGGAGAAAAGAATGGGATCTTCAAATTGTAAAAAGGGCTTAGGAAGGAAATTAAGAAAATAAATTGTTCTGAAAGCCCATTTGAGAAGCATTGCTTGGTGCTAGAGCATTCAAAAAAGCATTATAGTAAAGTTATGGTGAAAAGGATGAGTACTTCAACTTGTAAAATGGGTTTAGGAGGGATATTAAGAAAACAACTTGTTCTGAAATGCCTTTGAAAAGTATTGCTTGGTGTTGGAGCATTCAAAAGCTGTAAAGTTGTGGGTTAAAAGGATGAGTACTTCAATTTGTAAAATGGGTTTAGGAAGGATATTAAGAAAAGAACTTGTTCTGAAATGCCCTTTGAAAAGTATTGCTTTATGTTGGAGCATTCAAAAAGCTCTAAAGTAAAGTTGTGGGTGAAAATTATCGGTACTTATATTTGTAAAGTGAGTTTAGGACGGTCACTAAGAAAATAACTTGTTCTGAAATGCCTTTGAAAAGTATTGCTTGGTGTTGGGCATTCAAAAAGCTGTAAAGTAAAGTTGTGGGTCAAAAGGATGGGTAATTCAATTTTTAAAATGGGTTTAGGCCGGAGATTATGAAAAGAACTTCTTCTGAATTGCATTTGAAAAGTATTGCTTGGTTTTGGCGCATTCAAAAAGGTGTAAAGTAAAGTTGTGTGGGAAAAAGATGGGTACTTCAATTTGTAAAATGGGTTTAGGAGGAATATTATGAAAAAAACTTGTTCTAAAATGACTTTTGAAAAGTATTGCTTGGTGTTGGGGCATTCAAGAAGCTTGAAAGTAAAGTTGGGGGTGAAAAGGGTGGGAACTTCAACTTGTAAAATGGGTCTAGGAAGGACATTAAGAAAATAGCTTGTTCTGAAATGCCATTTGAAAAGTATTGCTTGGTGTTGGAGCATTCAAAAAGGCAGTATAGTAAAGTTGTGAGTAAAAAGGATGGGTGCTTCAACTTGTAAAATGGGTTTAGGAAGGACATTAAGAAATGAACTAGTTCTGAAATGCCTTTTGAAAAGTATTGCTAGGTGTTGGGGCATTCAAAACCTGTAAAGTTAAGTTGTGGGTGAAAAGGTTGGGTACTTCAACTTGTAAAATGGGTTTAGGATTGACATTAAGACAAGACCTTGTTCTGAAATGTCTTTTGAAAAGTATTGCTTGGTGTTGTTGCATTCAAGAACTGTAAAGTATAGTTGCGGGAGAAAAGAATGGGAACTTCAACTTGTAAAATGGGTTTAGGAAGGACGTTAAGAAAAAAACTTGTTCTGAAATGCCATTTGAGAAGTATTGCTTGGTGTTGGAGCATTCAAAAAAGCAGTATAGTAAAGTTGTGGTGAAAAGGATGAGTATTTCAACTTGTAAAATGGGTTTAGGAGAGACATTAAGAAAAGAACTTGTTCTGAAATGCCTTTGAAAAGTATTGCTTGGTGTTGGAGAATTCAAAAGCTGTAAAGTTGTGGGTTAAAAGGATGAGTACTTCAACTTGTAAAATGGGCTTAGGAAGGACATTAACAAAAGAACTTGTTCTGAAATGCCCTTTGAAAGGTATTGCTTGGTGTTGGAGCATTCAAAAAGCTGTAAAGTAAAGTTTTGGGTGAAAAGGATGGGTACTTCAATTTGTAAAATGCGTTTAGGACAATCACTAAGAATAGAACTTGTTCTGAAATGTCTTTGAAAAGTATTGCTTGGTGTTGGGCATTCAAAAAGCGGTAAAGTAAAGTTTTGGTTGAAAAGGATGGGTACTTCAACTTGTAAATTGGGTTTAGGTTAAAAATGATGAAAAGAACTTGTTCTGAAATGCTGTGAAAAGTATTGCTTGGTGTTGGCGCATTCAAAAGGCTGTAAAGTAAAGTTGTGTGTGAAAAAGATGGGTGCTGCAATTTGTAAAATGGGTTTAGGAGGGATATTATGAATAGAACTTGTTCTGAAATGCCTTTTGGAAAGTATTGCTTGGTGTTGGGGCATTCAAAAAGCTGTAAAGTAAAGTTGGGGGTGAAAGGGATGGGAACTTAAACTTGTAAAATGGGTTTAAGAAGGACATTAAGAAAATAACTTGTTCTGAAATGCCATTTGAAAAGTATTGCTTGGTGTTGGAGCATTCAAAAAGGCAGTATAGTAAAGTTGTGGATGAAAAGGATGGGTACTTCAACTTGTAAAATGGGTTTAGGAGGGACATTAAGAAAAGATATTGTTCTGAAATGCCTTTTTAAAGGTATTGCATGGTGTTGGAGCATTCAAAAAGCTGTAAAATAAATTTGTGGTGAATAGGATGGGTACTTCAACTTGTAAAAAGGTTTTATGAGGGATATTAATAAAGGAACTGGTTCTGAAATGCCTTTTGAAAAGTACTGTTTGGTGTTGGGGCATTCAAAAAAGCTGTAAAGTTGTGGGTGAAAAGGATGGGAACTTCAACTTGTAAAATGGGTTTAGGAAGGACATTAAGAAAATAACTTGTTCTGAAATGCCATTTGAAACGTATTGCTTGGTGTTTGAGCATTCAAAAAGGCAGTATAGTAAAGTTGTGTGTGAAAAGGATGGGTACTACAACTTGTAAAATGGGTTTAGAAAGGACATTAAGAAAATAAATTGTTCTGAAATGCCTTTTGAAAAGTTTTGCTTGATATTAGAGCATTCAAAAAAGCTGTAAAGTAAAGTTGTGTGTAAAAAGGATGGGTACTTCAATTTGTAAAATGGGTTTAGGAGGAATATTAAGAAAAGAAGTTGTTGTGAAATGCATTGAAAAGTATTGCTTGGTGTTGCGGGATTCAAAAAGCTGTAAAGTAAAGTTGTGGGTGAAAAGGATGGGTACTTCAACTTGTAAAATGGGTTTAGGAAGGATATTAAGAAAATAACTTGTTCTGAAATACCTTTTGAAAAGCATTGCTGGGTAATGGAGCATTCAAGAAGCAGTATAGTGAAGTTGTGGGTGAAAAGGATGGGTACTTCAACTTGTAAAATGGGTTTAGGATGGACATTATGGAAAAAACTTGTTCTGAAATGCCCTTTGAAAAGTATTGCTTGGTGTTGGAGCATTCAAAAGCTGTAAAGTAAAGTTGTGGGTGAAATGGATGGGTTCTTCTTTTTTGTAAAATAGGTTTAGGAGGTAAATTAAAAAAAGTAGTTTTTGTGAAATGTCATTTGAAAAGTATTTTGTGGTGTTGGGGCACTCAAAAATATGTAAAGTAAATTTGTGGGTGAAAAGGATAGGTACTTCAACATGTAAAAATGGGTTTAGGATGGACATTATGAAAAGAACTTGTTCTGAAATGCCCTTTGAAAAGTATTGCTTAATGTTGGAGCATTCAAAAAGTCAGTATAGTAAAGTTTTGGGTGAAAAGGATGGGTACTTCAACTTCTAAAATGGGCTTAGGAAGGATATTAAGAAAAGAAATTGTTCTGAATTGCCTTTTGAAAAGTATTGCTTGGTGTTGGGGCATTCAAAAAGCTGTAAAGTAAAGTTGTGGGTGAAAAGGATGGGTACTTCAACTTGTAAAATTGGTTTAGGAAGGACATTAATAAAAGAACTTGTTCTGAAATGCCCATTGAAAAGTATTGCTTGGTGTTGGAGCATTCAAAAAGCGGTAAAGTAAAGTTGTGGTTGAAAAGGATGGGTACTTCAATTTGTAAAATGGGTTTAGGACGGTCACTAAGAAAAAAACTTGTTCTAACATGCCTTTTGAAAAGTATTGCTTGATCTTGGGGTGTGCAAAAAGTCGTAAAGTAAAGTTGTGGGTGAGAAGGATGGCTACTTCAACTTGTAAAATGGGTTTAGGATGGGCATTAAGAAAATAACTTGTTCTGAAAAGATATAATAAAGCCTTAAAAAAGTATTAAAAATGGGGAGGGGACCCTTTGGGGAAACGAGGGGGCTTTTAGGGGTCCGGGGGGCCCTTGGGGGCCAGGTGGTCTTTTGGTAGCCCGGGGGACCTTTGGGGACCGGAATTTCCTTCAGGGTTGGAGTAGGGGGATCGAAGCTCTTTGGGGTTGGGGTATGGGACCTCAAGACACTGTTCAAATGGAACTTGTGTATTATAACGAACAAAGAGTTTCAGCCTCAAATCCTCTACTAAATCCTCTTCTATAATCATCTTTTAAAATGTCTGTAAGTGTTTCGCCCAAATAATTCCCTAAAATGTCTAAAACGGTTTCGCCCAAATAACCCCTAAACGTAATTTCTGCGTGTTCCTTTCGTTTTGACATCCCTCCGCTTTCACATTTGAAATTCCTATGAAACCCTTTTCCGCGTTAATCTCTTCATCTCTAAGATCAAAACATTCACCCGGAGATAATTCTCCTTTCGTGACAAATCAATCAACCTTGACATCATCTGTCAGACATTAATTAACTTCGCCCGGAAAGAATTCTCCTGGACGAACTCCAAAGACATTAATTAACCTTGACATCATCTGTCAGACGATAATAAACTTCGCCCGGAAACAATTCTCCAGGACGAACACCAATTTCTCGGAAACGTGTTCTTCCTGGGGATTCCATGCCCATATATGGTGGCCCGTCGGACTGACGGCACAGGTGTTTTCCCTGGGGACTCTATGCCCATATATGGACTCCCGTTTGTAGTTATAGGGTCCTCCCTACTCATCAGTTCAAAATGTTACTATAATTTTAATGTTTATTTTTAATATTAAGCACAAAAGAAAGTATTTGTCATAAAATTGGTTTAAAATTGAACTAAGACCTATTTATTCATCTATATTATCACTTGTTGTATGTTTTTGCTATGATTGTTTATTTAATTTCTGTTCGTTTCGGGTTTCATTTATTCTTTAGCAGTAATTTCTGGTCGTTTTGAGTTTGAATTTTAAAAGGTATTTGTATCTTCTTATCTTAAGTTTAAAATGGCCTTTACTTTTCTTTGAAAAACTTGTTTTTCGGAAAGTTTTTTCTTTTAATTAGTCACGGAGAATTTTTGCAATATACACATTGTGTCTTGTTTTAAGGCAGGAGAGCAAAAGATTGTTGAATCTTATTCATTTTTGGGGCATAAAAGGTGATTTCTCGGCAATTGTTGTACATGAGGATAATCTGTAAGTTGAATTTTTGCAATTTGCAAGAAAACCCAAAACCTGAGGTCTAAGAGACAAAAAGCCGTACTTCAACAAAATGATGATGGCCATGTTCTCTCTCAATAACTAATTTAAAATTGTCTTCCGAGCTCAGAAATTCTGGTCTGAACGTGAATATCAACCCACAGGTTGCCATTAAACGCATGATTTTGCAGTCTATATTCCCTCTTTATAAGCCAAGTTTTAGGTTTAGACCTATGCATACAGTAAAAGTAGAAGAAAAGAAATTCTATAATCTTTAATGCGAAAGTGATGCCTATGCAATGGGTGGGTGTCGTTTTTCCACTTGCACAGATGTTGCGTCATGGGTTTAACGTGAAGGTGTGTTATCAGTGAAAAAATATGTTGTGCTTGGAAAGTTTTTCCACTTGCAAAGAGTTTAACGTGAATGGGTTGTTGCGTCATGGGTTTAACGTCAAGTTGTGTTATCAGTGAAAAAATATATTGTGCTTGGAAAGTTTTTCCACTTGCAAAGATGTTGCGTCATGGGTTTAACGTCAAGCTATGTTATCAGTAAAAAAATATATTCTGCTTGGAAAGTTTTTCCACTTGCTAAGATGTTGCGTCATGGGTTTAACGTGAAGTTGTGTGATCAGTGAAAAAATATCTTGTACTTGGAAAATTAATTCAAGCAGGTTGTGGAGGATGAACTTTGGTTGCATCATGTTCATGTTGTAACCCATACCCCCTCCCTTACTAAATGAAATATTGGATTTGGACCCCTGTTAGGGTATAAACTGAAATAAAGAAACTCTAAAATCTTTAGTGCAGATGAGTTTAAAAGAGAAATTTGAAGGATGGCTTTCCCCTATTAATTATAACATTTTTGATGGGTTAGGGGTACAGTGTCGCTCTAATTTTAACCTTAAAAAATTTTTCCTATCCTGGCCATGATTAGACAGGAACCCACAAAACTTGACCAATAACGTTTTTGACGTGTTAGGGGTACAGTGTCGCTCTAATTTCAACCTTAAGAAATTATTCCTATCCTGGTCATGATTAGACAGGCACCCACACAACTTGACCAATAACGTTTTTGACGTGTTAGCTGTGCCGCTCTGATTTCAACATTAAGAAATTATTCCTGTCCTGGCCATGATTAGACAGGCACCCACACAACTTGACGACTAACGTTTTGACGGGTTAGGCGTACAGTGTCGCTCTAATTTTAAGCTTAAAAAATTATTCCTATCCTGGCCATGATTAGACAGGCACCCACACAACTTGACCAATAACGTTTTTGACGGGTTAGGCGTACAGTGTCGCTCTGATTTAAACCTTGAGAAATTATTCCTATCCTGGCCATGATTAGACAGGCACCCACACAATTTGACCAATAACGTTTTTGACGGGCGAGGCGTACAGTGTCGCTCTAATTTTAAGCTTAAAAAATTGTTACTATCCTGGCCATGATTAGACAGGCACCCACACAACTTGACCAATAACGTTTTTGACGGGTTAGGCGTACAGTGTCGCTCTAATTTTAAGCTTAAAAAATTTTTACTATCCTGCCTATGATTAGACAGGCACCCACACAACTTGACCAATAACGTTTTTGACGGGTTAGGCGTACAGTGTCGCTCTAATTTTAAGCTTAAAAAATTATTCCTATCCTGGCCATGATTAGACAGGCACCCACACAACTTGACCAATAACGTTTTTGACGTGTTAGCTGTGCCGCTCTGATTTCAACATTAAGAAATTATTCCTGTCCTGGCCATGATTAGACAGGCACCCACACAACTTGACGACTAACGTTTTTGACGGGTTAGGCGTACAGTGTCGCTCTAATTTTAAGCTTAAAAAATTGTTCCTATCCTGGCCATGATTAGACAGGCACCCACACAACTTGACCAATAACGTTTTTGACGGGTTGGGCGTACAGTGTCGCTCTAATTTTAAGCTTAAAAAATTGTTCCTATCCTGGCCATGATTAGACAGGCACCCACACAACTTGACCAATAACGTTTTTGACGGGTTAGGCGTACAGTGTCGCTCTAATTTTAAGCTTAAAAAATTGTTACTATGCTGGCCATGATTAGACAGGCCCCAACTAAAAAGATGTAAGACTCCAAATCGTGGGAAAGGGGGGGGGGGAGGAGATGGGTGTGTCGTAAAAAAATTTCGAAGTAGAACTCTTGATTATTATCAGTAGTAGGACATACGAAAATGTTTTCATGCTCTTTCATTAGGTGATAACAGGGCGGTTTATGAGTATACGTTTTTATACCCATTTTATGTGAGTATACGTTTTTATACCCATAATAAAATGTTTTTATACCCAATGAAATATGCCTGATAAACAAATAACTAAATGAAAATTATGTTTAGGCTAGTATGTTTCTTGTGGACTGTAGGTCTTATCAAGTCGGTTATTTGAGCCCTATTCTAAGCCAAATTTTTTTTTTATTTATAATTATTACATTTTTTTAATGTAGGATATATTTTTTTTTACCGTGTTTCAATTCTTATAAACCCATGTAGCCTATGTAAGACTTATAGAAGAAGAAAACTCTTATCGAATAGCGCTATCTATATAAATGCGATTGCCACGCTTCCACTTGCAAAGGCGTTAATCTTTGCGTTTAATGGCAACCTGTGGGTTGATCTTTACGTTCAGACCAGAATTTCTGAGCTCGGAAGACAATTTTAAATTAGTTATTGAGAGAGAACATGGCCATCATCATTTTGTTGAAGTACGGCTTTTTGTCTCTTAGACCTCAGGTTTTGGGTTTTCTTGCAAATTGCAAAAATTCAACTTACAGATTATCCTCATGTACAACAATTGCCGAGAAATCACCTTTTATGCCCAAAAAATGAATAAGATTCAACGATCTTTTGCTCTCCTGCCTTAAAACAAGACACAATGTGTATATTGCAAAAATTAGAAACTTACTGTGGTACTTTCCCATTATATGGGTATTTACAAGGAAACCAGTCACGAAAAACCCGTTTTTGACGGTTTAATTCAAGAGACGGCTTCAGAATATTGCAGTCCATAGCATGGTTTTCATTGCATTTCCAATATTTAAACTGTTCTTTTTTGGGGTTTAGGGGGGGGGAGGTACCGAGGTTAGGTTAAGTATTTGATATATGCTATGCTTTACCCTATCTCCATCCCCTAATGTGCAAATATATAGCCCAAATTTGTTTATTAACTATTATATATTCATTCTATTGTATTTCATTAGCATTAACCAAACTTGACTTTTTAGAAATGCCCGTATAATGGGAAAGTACCCTTACTTTATTTCATAGTCAGAAATGTCTCCCCCTCCCAGGAATTCAGAACTTCTAATGATTACCCTTGTATTTTTTTGTATTTTCCATATCATTTGCCGTAGCTGTGCCGTGGTTTTTATCGCAGCTGTGCCTCCATCCTCCAGAGATCTTCAGATCTTCCCCGAAATAAAATCCTGTCGATATGCCTGATACAGCGCTTTTCACTAGGGCCCAATGGTACATCTAGTACCGTGGAGCCCTAGCGATTTTGGGCCCTGACCCATTTCTAAATTCTGATGCACCCCTCGGGATCTTTAAATTTTGTTATTGAATATTTACGTCTATTCACCTCAAGGAAGCTTAAATGGCCATTAACTTGGTATCTCTTTTGGGTAGTCCTCTATGTATATTTTATGCTATAGTAATGAAAGACGTTTCTTTAGAACGAAATAGAAAGAAATTTCTATACTATAGAAATTTTAGACGATGTATAATGTCATTGCAATTCTATCATGCACCGTTTTCGCTCTTTAAATAAGATAAGATAAGATTTATTCATAATCAATTAACCATACAAGAAAATACATTGTGTTAATCCCCCAAAGGCTCCTAGGCCTGTAATAGAGGGGGAATACATACCGTTTTAATCAAACACTAAATCAAAATGGGATCACTGAGTTATATATTTCTGTATATAACTTATATGCCTAGTCAGTCAGTTACACATATTTATAAGTAGTAGGCTAAATATGTCACTCAGTTATATATTTCTGTATATAACATATATAGGCCTAGTCTGTGAGTTACACATATTTATAAGTAGTAGGTTTAATGTGTCACTGAGTTATATATTTCTGTATATAACTTATATAGCCCTAATCAGTGAGTTGTTTATATTTATATGTAACAGGTTAAATATGTCACTGAGTTTTGGCCTTTGCAAAACAAGTGATCTGTTTGTCTGACCTTCCCCAGGCCGTTCAGCGTGCCAACAGGCGGTGATAGGGAACCGCTCTACATATATTTCGGGTATCTCAATAGGAGGCATAGACCAAGGGGGGACCTTGTCCCTGGGGGTCCATAATAGAATCTGGGGCACCCTCGCCCAGGGTAATAAATACAGGCAGAGGAGGAAGAAGACCCCTCAAATGTACACTCAAAAGGGCCCACTTGTTTATCCACAAGTTCCATGAGTTGCAAACCTTCTCCCAGTAATGGGTTAAATTACATAGTGATGCAGAACACCATCGCGGGAGGATCCTCTATAGGAGGACAGCTGCGGCAGGGCGTAAGATCCAGATCTATGGACAACTGCCTCTGCAAAGGGCTGCCTCGACCTTTTCGGGGTACCTGCAAGACTGGGGACCTTGCGGTCAACTCTATTCCCACTTGAGGAGTGGCGCCCCTCGAGGAAATTAGAGCCTAGTAAACGACACAGCATTCGCACGGGATTCTGACTAATGGACAATTCTTCTGGGATTGGTATGTTTTGACGGGCGTCTTCGGGCTGAAAAACCTCTTCCTAGCTAATCTATCTATTATGAGCTGCCTCCCCGTAGTAGCATAATATTTGTAGGCATGAATATGTAATGAGTCAGAGGTAATAGGCTTGAGATTGTCTGTGAAGGATTGCGATTCTTGTTGAGAGAAGAGCATCACCAAGTGCTGAAAACCATGTTGTGACCAAGATGTACCCAGGATTGCACAAAGCCTCCATTCTTGGAGGTCGCAGGGACTTCTTGCTGTCCGGTTCTAAGCCGGCTTAAGCACTTCAGTGTAGACTTGAGAAGATATGTGATCCCCGTCCTGCACTGGTACCCGGGATCACTGCTTTTCCTGAGGTGAAAAAAATTTCAATGATTTAAAGAACATGAAAATTGGACCTTGGAATGTTACGACATTAAAAAATGACTACCGTATCGACATTTTGACTGACGAATTCAGACGATTCGAACTAGATCTATTAGGAGTTTCAGAAACTCATATCCCAGGGGTAGGAAGCATGAAGATAGGTGATATAGAATTTGTTTACTCAGTCAGGAAGGATGGATTACATAGACAGGGAGTAGGGCTCATGGTGAATAAGGAAGCTGCTAAGTCTTGTTTAGACTAGGAAGGTCTTAATAATAGAATACTAATTGCTCATTTTATGACTAGAAAGTTCAAGGTATCAGTTATAGTAGTATATGCCCCTGTAGAACCGACTGATGGATATACTAGTGACTCAGATGAATTCTACTTACAGTTACAGGAGCAAATAGACAAGGTCCCAGGTAGAAATATGATGTTATTGCTGGGGGATTTTAACGCCCAGGTTGGTAGAAATAAGGATAGATGGTATCCCATCTTAGGTAAATTTGGTGTAGGAAAAGAAAACAGTAATGGATACAGACTTTTGCAATTTTGTAGGTATAACAATCTAGTTATAACCAATACGGTGTTTGGTCATAAAATGGCTCATAAGCTAACATGATATTCACGTGATGGTAAGACAGCAAACCTTATTGATTATGTTATAGTAAACCGAAGACTGGCAGGATCAATACAAGATACTAGGGTATATAGGAGTGATGTTATTGATGTTAAAAGTAAAGATCACCATCTAGTAGTGTCAAGGGTTAATTTAAAGCTGAAATATCGGAAGGGTAATTACCTCCCGGGAAGTTATGATGTTAGTAGACTCCAGGATGAGAATTTGAGAGAAAATTTCCAGGAACAGTTGAATACTAAACTTGAAAGTTTAAAATTTGATAATGTAGAAGATGGTTGGAATAATTTTAGAAAAATAATTTGTGAAGTTGCTGAAGGTGTATTAGGGAAGAAAGCTAGAACTGCAGCTAGGAATATTAGCGAAAATGCTTAAAGTTTAATAGAGAGGAGGAGGGACCTGTACAAGAAATATCTGAGTGAATAGATCACATGAAAACAAAAGGAATGTAAGGAAAGTGGATAAAGCATTGAAATATGAATTAAGCAGGTGTGAAGTGGAGGCCATGGATAAAATTGCCGAGGATTTAGAAGATGCAGCTAGACGGCATAATAGTAAAATATTGTACTGGCACGTTAACAAATTGAGAGGTAGTAGTCAATCCGGACTTGTCCCATTTAAAGACAGGAATGGTGTTGCAATTATCGATAAGACAAAATCTAAAGCGAGATGGGCCGAACATTTTGAGAATTTGATTAACCGAGATAGAGTTGCATGAAAAAATATAGAGGAAAATGAAATAGTTTGTGATACCTTGTATGTGAAGTAGTCTTTGTTTTGTGAGGAGTAATTAGCAACATTACTAAAATTATTAAATAATAATAAGTCTCCAGGTGCTGATAGGTTTGTAAATGAGTTTCTTAAATATTGTGGCTCTTAGGTTAGAAATAAGTTACTGAAGATTATGAATATGATTTTTGAAAAAGGGGAAGTACCTAACGATTTTAGGAAAACCTTAATTAAGCCACTTTATAAGAAAAGTGATAAAAGTGAGTGTAGTAATTATCGTGGCACTAGTCTGGTCTCTGTAGGTAGCAAATTGTTTAGTAATATGATACTTTTTAGACTGAGAGATGCCGTAGACAAAGTTTTAAGAGAAGAGCAGTGTGGTTTTAGAAAAGGTAGAGGATGTGTTGACCAAATTTTCACTCTTAGGTTAATAATTGAGAAGTGCCTAAGTTTTCAAACTTCTTTGGTCCTCAGTTTTATAGATTATGAGCAAGCGTTCGATTCTGTTGATAGAGGAGCTTTAGTAAAGGTTTTATCCTTGTATGGTATACAAGACAAATATATTAAAGTGATTAGTGCTATGTACGAGAATAACACTGCTGAGGTTAAGGTATGAAATGAGGTTCGCAGCTTGTTTTTGTATTAAATCAAGAGTTTAGCAGGGTTGTTTTCTATCCCCGTTTATATTGATTATTTTGATGTACTGTTTTAAGGAGCGCAGGAAAAGCAATTGGAGACCACGGACTAAAATGGGAAAGAAAAAGTCTTCTGGACTTGGATTATGCTGATGATTTAAGCATCCTAGATGAAAGTATGAGCAAAATGAATGAAGTTTTAGAGGTTTTGCGAGTTCAGGGTGCTAGTATTGGTCTGAAAATTAATGTTAGGAAGACCAAGTCACTAAGGCTAGGAATAAGTGAAGATGAAAAGGTGACGTTGGGTAATGAAAAGATTGATCAGGTGGGCAGCTTCACTTAGCTTGGTAGTATTATTAGTAAAGATGGTGGGAGGAGTGAAGATGTTAAAAATAGAATAGCCAAGGCTCAGGGTGTTTTTTCGTAGTTAAAAAAAGTCTGGAAGAATAGTAAGATAAGTCTTCAAACCAATATTAGAATCTTAGAAGCTAAAGGGACGACAGTGATTACGTATGGCTCTTAAGACTGGGGATTACAAAAATCGAAGGAAGTTTATCTAGATCCTTTCCAGAAAAATTGCTTAAAGACCGTTCTTGGTACTCTGCTGACTAACCCTATTTCAAATAATATGCTGTACGAAAAATGTAGTTCAATACCGCTTTCTAGGTCTATAATGAAAGAAAGGTTGAGGTGGTTAGGGCATGTTGTGCGGATGAAGGATGACAGATTGCCGAAGATTGTTCTTTTCGTCCAACCATCTAGGGCTAAACGGAAAGCAGGTCGTCCCCGTCTGGGTTGGGAGGACGTCATAAAGAAAGATTTAAAGGAAATGGAAACTTCGTGGGCGGGTGTAAAAAGGGAGGCTTTGAATAGATTGGGGTGGAGGAGGAGCGTGCGTAGCTGTGTTGGCCTCAGGCGGCTTGGTGCTGCGATGAGTTGTTAGTAGTAGTAGTAGTTTTATTCTGCACTGAGGACGTTCAAGCAGAGGTCTTGACCAAAATATTTGCATAATTTTTCAATTTATTCACTGGCTGTTAATTGTCCTCGTTTTCTTCCTTTTTTCGGGATTTTATGTTTTACGAGAAGGTATGGGGTATCCGCCATACTCATGTTAATTTCTGTTCATTTTGAGTTCGACTCTGCTATTTATTGTAATTAATTAAAAAACTTTTTCATAAAGTAAGTTTTTCAAAGAAAAGTAAAGAACTCCATTGAACCAAAAATGAGCCAAACAAAATCAAATCGTGAAACTACCAAACATCAGTATCGATAAATAAGTCAAACCCAAAACCAATAGAAATTACATGGATAAATACATCCTAAGGTGAGTAATGCTTAGATTGAGCAAACAGAAATTACAATAAATAACCGAGTCAAACTCAAAACGAGCAAAAATTAACATAGGTTGGGCTCAAAACTATATTAAACTGACATATTCATCAATATTCTTTTGTATTTTTTCATATAGAACGTGTCGTCGTAGACGACACGTTCTATAATAACCTTCGTTCTATAATTACACGTTCTTATAAAAAGGCTTCTGTCTTTGTAATTAGAGAAATGCTCCCTTTTGGAAAAATATTCATCGCAGGCTTGTGTTATCTTAGAGATTAATGCGTAACTTGAGACACGTTGGCAAATTTTTTTGTCAAATTAAACGAGAGAATACAAAACCTACAATAGTAAAGTACACTTGCTAGAAAACGCAAAGATCTTTTAAAAGAGCTTTACAGGGTTTGAGAGACTCGGTTGCCTGATTCCGTGTGGTTTTTTTTAATTTGTGCCCAATAAAAAAGAACTTTTTGTGTTGAATAAGTAGTTTTTGTATCTTTTAAAAGAGCTTTACGGGGTTTGAGAGACTCGGTTGCCTGATTACTTGTGGTTTTATTTAATTGTTACCCATTATAAACGAAATGTTTGTGTTAAATAAGTAGTTCTTGTATCTTTTAAAAGAGCTTTACGGGGTTTGAGAGACTTGGTTGCCTGATTTTTTGTGTTTTCTTTACTTGGTGCCCATTAAAAACGAAATTTTTGTGTTAAATAAGTAGTTCTTGTATCTTTTAAAAGAGCTTTACGGGGTTTGAGAGACTCGGTTGCCTGATTCCGTGTGGTTAGAGGGGGATTCTTTGTGCAGACTAATTTTTTCTTCTGTAAAAAGGGAATCGTTTTTTCCATAATAAATTCTTCTTCTTTTTAAGGAAGAGGATTCCTACAATTACTCTCCCCCTCAAAAGAGAGCTAAGGGTAACGGTGTTGCTCCAATACAACAAATGGAGATAGGTGGTCCATTGGGAGCCACTCACATCCATTCCGGACCGGCGCTGCCTGCCCAAGACCCACCCATGCCAACCCCTATGCAGCCGGGTAGAAAGCTAAAAAGAGAATGGATGATAGCTCATAACGTTACTGCTGCTACACAAGATTGTGAGGTCACCCCCTATCAAACATTGCCGGGTCCTTCACGACCAATGCAAGGCGAAAATGATGTGGCCCCTACAGCTCTCAACATACAAGCTGCAAATTTAAATGTGAGTTTTCAAATATTATTCTCGGTAATGATTTTTTTCTCAAGTCAATTTGAAGGAGTGTGTGAGCGGTGCATGCGCCACTTATTTTTCTGTCTACCTGATAATTAATTGAGATAGTACAATGAATATTGCAAATTCAATAACGACGTAACGATTTTCATTATTTTGTTGTGTGTTCGTGTGTGTGTGTGTGGGTGTGTGTGTGTGTGTGAGCGGTGCATGCGCCATGTCTACTCGATAATTCAGTAAGATAGTATCATGAATAGTGCAAATTAAATATCGACGTAATGATTGTTGTGTGTGTGTGTGTGAGCGGTCTATGCGCCACGTCTACTCGATAAATCATTGAGATAGTATAATGAATAGTGCAAATTAAATAACGACCTAATGATTGAATGGCGTATATTTGTTTCCATATCATTATTTCTTATGTTTGATCCGGGTGCTGTAATTTTTTCAATATACAAATACACCGAGTTGTATTTCAATGCTGATTTTGAATATCTTTAAATTATTTCGTTTAACTTAATCCATCAAAAGTTATGAGAAAATTAAGAATTTTTAAAGTAGAAATTCTGACGTCACATAATTTGTTTCCGCAGCGCCTTTCTATCTGACTTCAGAGGCATAATTACTTATAGGCTAATGGAATTTATATAGGGGTTAGAAACGTAATTTCAACCTGTAAAAATATTTCAGCGTGTGTGCGCTTGTGTGTGTGTGTTTGTGTGTGTGCGTGTGTGTGAACGTGTGTGAGTGTGTGTGTGTGTGTGTGTGTGTGTGTGTGTGTGTGTGTGTGAGCAGTGCATGTGCCACTTCTACTCGATAATTCAGTAAGATAGTATAATGAATAGTGCAAATTCAATAACGACGTAATGATTGTTGTGTGTGTGTGTGTGAGCGGTCCATGCGCCGCGTCTACTCGATAATTCATTGAGATAGTATAATGAATAGTGCAAAGCCAATAACGACCTAATGATTGAATGGTGTATATTTGTTTCCATATCATTATTTCTTATGTTTGATCCGGGTGCTGTAATTTTTTCAATATACAAATACACCGAGTTGTATTTCAATGCTGATTTTGAATATCTTTAAATTATTTCGTTTAACTTAATCCATCAAAAGTTATGAGAAAATTAAGAATTTTTAAAGTAGAAATTCTGACGTCGCATAATTTGTTTCCGCAGCGCGTTTCTATCTGACTTCAGAGGCATAATTACTTATAGGCTAATGGAATTTATATAGGGCTTAGAAAGGTAATTTCAACCTGTAAGAATATTTCAGCGTGTCTGCGCATGTGTGTGTGTGTGTTTGTGTGTGTGCATGTGAGTGAACGTGTGTGCTTGTGTGTGTGTGTGTGTGTGAGAGAGCAGTGCATGTGCCACTTCTACTCGATAATTCATTGAGATAGTATAATGAATAGTGCAAATTCAATAACGACGTAATGATTGAATGGCGTATATTTATTTCCATATCGTTATTTCATATGTTTGATCCGGTCGCTGTAATTTTTTCAATATACATATCAACCGAGTTGTATTTTAAAGCTGATTTTGAATATCTTTAAATTATTTTTTTTAAATTCATCCATCAAAAGTTATGAGAAAATTAAGAATTTTTAAAGTAGAAAATTCTGACGTCGCATAATTTGTTTCTGCAGCACGTTTCTATCTGACTTCAGAGACATAATTACTTATGCTCTAATAGAATAAATATAGGGGTTAGAAACGTAATTTCAACATGTAAGAATATTTCAGCGTGTGTGCGATTGTGTGTGTTTGTGTGCGTATGCGTGTGAACGTTTGTGCGTGCGTGTGTGTGTGTGTTTGTGTGTTTGTTTGCGTACGTGTATGCGCTCGCTCGCGTGTGTACGTGTACGTGTGCGAGTGCGTGTGTATGTATGTGTGTGTGTGTGAGCGGCGCATGCACCGCTTATTTTTCTGTCTACCCGTTAATTCATTGAGATAGTATAATGAACATTGCAAATTCAATAACAACGTAATGATTTTTATTAATTTATTGTGTGTTTGTGTCTATGTTACTAACAAAATTTGTAATTTATTATGCATTTGTTTTGTGAATAATGCTATAAGCAAAAAAGTATTTAGTTTAAATAATTCTAGGAGGAATTGAGTTTTATGGGATAGTATGGAAAAAAATGAACATGATTTTTAAACTTTATGAAATAATGCATATTTCACATAGAAAATAAAACCTATTTTCTACAGATTAATGAAATAGCAGCGCCACTGGGTCATAAAAAATCAGCATTTACTGGACCAATTCTATCACCACCAATGGAGTTCAGAGATGAACCTTCATTAGTTCTAGGTAATATGGAGTGGCATATGGGTTTTCTTAATGATGTTTTTGGGGACCTGGCTAGCCTAGACGATTTAACTTGTGATATTGACATGATGGAGGATCCGGAGTGGGCAGATAGATTTATGTTTGAGCATTTAGGGAGTGTTAAAAGTGCATCTGAACCGGGTCCTCATAAAGAAATCCCATCACAGGACAATACAGGCTGGCTCGATCAATTGTCCCCGAACACCTTGGAATATGTACTAGCAGGCCTAGGGGACCTCATGCAATCTCCAACCATTGCATTTGAACAGACTGGGGATGGTGTTCTTGACAATTCTATGTCACTCCCCACCATTCCACTTTATGATACAGCAACAACAATGCAAATTGTGTGACCTAATTTTTCCGGGGACATTTTTGATGATGACTTTACTATTAGTGAATTGGATCCTGTACAAATAGGTGCAGGACATGAAAATAGTAGCATGTCCCCGGAACTACGTGAATTTTATTTGTTAGAGTCTGCTCTAGGTAACTTACATTCACATAAGGTAGATTTTAATCCTCC